>NW_007029492.1:85917-109981 GCF_000164805.1 Carlito syrichta | reverse complement strand
AGCTCTAAATATCAAACTCCCATATGACCCCACAATCCCCCTGCTGGGAATATATCCTGAAGAACTCAAATCACTCTATAAAAAAGATACCTGCACATGTATGTTTATCGCAGCGTTGTTCCCAACAGCAAGAACCTAGTAGCAACCATGCTGCCCATCTAAAGAGAATTGGATTTAAAAAAAAGTGGTACATATACACGATGGAATGCTACGCAGCCATAAAAAAGAACAAAATCATGAATTTCACAGCAACCTGGATGGAACTAGAGTCTATAATACTGAGTGACCGCTCACAGAAACAAAGATTCGAGTATCACATGTTCTCACTCATATAATGGACCTTGAACAGTCAATGTACTACTATAAGAAAATGACAGTAGTGGGAAACTATGGAGGGAAAGGAGATGGGATCAATGGTAGCAAATATCTGTCTGGGGATGGGGAAACACCTCTTATCAACAGGGTGCCTGAATGAAATGTATTTGTATACCTAACCCTTAACTGTACCCCATAACATCATAATAAAAAATATTGATAAAAAAAAGATACCCAGTGTGCACGAAAAATTTGGAAAATTCTCAGACTAGTTAAGTTTAAGGGTACTTTTTTAATGTTACAATTCAGTTTCATTACAATATAGAACTCCATGCACATAAGATTTTGGTTAGTTGGAGGAGAGGCTAAAAGAAATGGGAAAGAAACAGAGAAGTAGAAATAGAGCAAACAAGAGTAATAAAAATGATGTTGCTTAATGAATCTATTTCTCTGTCTCTCCCCTGTCTCTCTCTCTCTCTCCCTGCCCACCCCCCACCCCAGAGTTGTCAGAATTTTAAGATATTCCCCAATTCTGATCCCTTTTCCTAGTTATTCAATAAAATATTAATCTAGATATTGCTGTGAAGGGATTTTACAGATGTAGTTAAGGTCGCAAATCAGGTGGGCTTGACTTCTGGGTCTAGAAGTCAGAAATAAAGAAGCCAGAGACACTTAGAGCATGAGACAGACTGGACGTGAGGGAAATGTTGGGAGCCATGTAGCATGAGATGCCAGTGACTTTAGGAGCTAAGAGCAGCCTTGCTGACAGCGAGCGAAGAAATGGGGACCTCAATCCTACAACAGCAAGAAACTGGAATCTGCCAACAATCTGAGAGCACTTGGAATTCTTCTCCAACCTTCAGATCCTCCTCCCCAAGACACAGAACCCCAGTCCAACCATGAGAAAAACATCAGACAAACCAAAATTGAGAAATATTCTACAAAATAACTGATTGAGGGCCAGGCTTGGTGGCTCATGACTATTACCACAGCTATGTGGGAGGACAGGGTGGGAGAATTGCCTGAGCCCAGGAGAATGAGGCTCAGTGAGCCATAATTGTGTCACTGCACTCCAGCCTAGGCAACAGAGTGAGACCCTGACTTAAAAAAAAAAAAAAAAAAGAAGTCTAACTGGCATTTCTCAAAACTGTCAGAGTCATCCAAAACGTTGAACATCTGAGAAATTGTTATAGACCAGAGGAAGCTAGGGAAACATGGTGAGAAAATGTAGTGTGGTATCCTGGATGGAACCTAAAACAGAAAAGGAGAATAAGAAGAAAAAAAAAAAACTATTGAAATCCAAATAAACAATGACGTTTAGTTAGTAGTAGTGTACAAATGTTGGTCCCTCAGTTGTAACAAATATAATATGAATAGCAAGACAAGGTATTAACAATGGGGGGAATTGAATGTTTGCAGCTTTTCTGTAAATCTGAAACTATTATAAAATAAAATATTTACTTAAAAAGTCATAAAAATGGATTATGTTTATTGTATAGAGCATAAGGCTGTAAGAAATTATAGATGCCATGAAAAAAATCAGGCACTGGCTAAGCAAATTTTAGCTTCTATTAGACAGAAAATAAATAATATTTTTATTGTTGTCTCATTATTCAAAGCTCAGTGACACAATGCAATTGTTTATTTTTATTTTACATAAATTAGTTAAATTTACCAATAAATATTTATTAACATTTACCAATATGCATTAGCCAACTTCTGGACGTTGTCATTGTTTCTTGCCTCACTTCTTCATTCTGGATTTAGTTTTCTTCTTGTAAACTACTTACTTTATTTTATTGAGGATACAAAGGTGGTGGTATGGACTGAATATTCGTGTCCCCCAAAGTTCATATATTGAAGACCCAATCCCCAATGTGAAGGTGGGGACTTTGGGGGATAATTAGGGCTAGGTGAAGTCATGAGGGTGAGGTCTTCCTAGTGGGATTAGTAACTTTATAAGGAGAGAGCAGAGTGTGCCCAAGCTCTTTCTCTCTCCCACCATGTGAGGATACACCAAGAAGATGGCTGTCTATAAGCCAGGAAAAGGGCCCTCACCAGGAGCAAGTCAGCCATCACCTTGATCTTTGACATCTCAGCCTCCAGAACTGTGAGAAATAAATATCTGTCATTTAAGTTATCCAGCTTATAGTGTAAGACTAAGATAGGTAGTGAACTTTCTGAGAGTAAAAAAAGGATTTATGTCTGGGAGTAAAAAAAGGATTTTGCCTCCCCCACCATCTTCATTACTACCAATACCACCACCATCACCACCATATCACTGTTAATGATAGTTTAGCTGGGTATAGAATTCCTGTATGACAGTTATTTTCCCTTGCCATTTAGAAGATATTACTTCATTGTATCCTGGCATATTGTCTTCTGGATGAAAAGTCTATTTTAATTTTAATTATTTTTATCTTGTGGGTAATCTGCCTTTTCTTCATGGTAGCTTTTATAACTTATTTTTGATGATATCTCATGTTATGATATGATGTTTTAAAATGTGGATTTATTTTCATTTGACCCTTTTTAGCATTATGCTTTCTAAGTCTGGAAAGTCATATCCTTCTTCAATACTGGAAAATTGTTAATAATTCTTCTTTTGAATATTGTTGCAGTACCTTTTACTAGAGAGCATTCTCTTCTTCTCTCACTCTTGTTAGGTGTATGTTGAAGTATCTCAGTCTAGCTGACATAAGAAATATTCATGTCCCCCAAAGCTCATATATTGAAGACCCAATCCCCAATGTGATGGTATAAAGAGGTGGGGACTTTGGGGGATAATTAGGGTTATAATATTTTTTCTCTTTTTTTCCCAGAAAAGCCCTAACCCAATCCTAGTGAGCTTGGCCCCATTCATTGCCTCACATGAGGTCAAATTCCCAACACCTCCTGGATTGCCACAGCCCAACACCTCCTGGATTGCCACAGACAAGAAGTCACATGGAGTTACCTCAGTGCATTTTCGTCTCTATTTCTGTGCTAAATTCTGTCTGAATTCTTCTTTCAGTTAGTTTATTGAATCCAGTCTAGAATTTCATGCAATTTTTATTTCATTGGCTCTTTTATTTCCAAGATTTCTGTGCTTTTTCATATACTTTTTTATTTTATTCCTGTCTACCTTTGCTTCTTGACCATGCGGCTTTTTTAAAAGAAATATTTCTTCCCTTGTCTCCTTGGTAAACATTAAGTATACTCATTGAAAAATTATCTTTAGGTAGCTCTACACTTTTCTTTTTGTCTGAAGTGAATTCCTCTCCTAATTACTGAGGATCTTGGCTGACTTTCTGAGCACTAGTTTGCCTCGTGTGTTTTGTCTCATAGGAAGGTTTAGGTGGTCATTTTCAGGGGAATTTCTTCTCTTCTCTCTAAATACAACTATCTCATAGTGGAGTGGTAACCTTTACCTCTTACTCACAAGATCCCTAATCCAAAAGTAGGTCTTATATTGGTGGCTTGGGGCTCTTACCTTGTGCGGTGGAGTAAGGAATGAAATTGGAGATGTGAAGCATACACATGGAGCTGGGGCAGTATGTGGGGAAGGTTGGGCCAGGCTCTGATTTTGAAAATGTATCAATTTTTACCTGTCACAAAAGGTCTTGAGCTTTATATAAATCATGACCACCCCTCTCCAGCAGAGATTATAATATTTTTTCTCTTTTTTTTCCAGAAGAGCCCTAACCCAGTCCCAGTGAGCTTGGCCCCATTCATTGCCTCACATGAGGTCAAATTCCCAACATCTCCTGGATTGCCACAGCCCAACACCTCCTGGATTGCCACAGACAAGAAGTCACATCGAGTTAAGTCACTGTGAACAGTCTTCAAAATGGACAAAGCACAATTTAAGATTTGTTAATCATCTTGACACCTGTGGTGGTTATTCTCCATTTGACCCTTCCATCCCCATCCATTCTCTATTCTTCTTTTCTTCTTCTTCTTCTTGACCTGCTTTGAGGGCTACCTTCCACCAATGGGAGGATTCAGCAGGAGACTGGTGGGTCAGAAAAGTGGGAGGTGGAGTTATAGCTTCCTTTTCCTTTCCTGCTTCAGGAAAGCATCTTTGGTATTAACTGTGTCCCCCTCTAGTGCCCCATGACTACGGCTCTTCCTCCTCACTCCAGCTTTCACTGGGCAACATCTTGCTAGTCTCTAGGTCTCACCATAATGGGATTATCCCACACTCTAGCATCTTTGTGGATCTACCTTTTTCTTTATGACAGAAATGTGAGTGGCTCAGCAGCAAAGATTTCTCCACTCTTACAACCTCCAGAGCTCTAGGATCCTAAGATATATTTTCATTCACTTTTTAACTTACTCATTCACATATTCAACATTGTGTGAGGCACTGCTACAGACCCTATGGAAGACACAAAACATGTCAAATTTAGTCATAATCTGGCATATCATGGCATAGTCAGTTGCTCTGGATTGTCACTCCCTTCATTCTAGCCAGCATCCTGGTAACATTGTGGTGTTCATTGCCTTCTTAACACTTCTCATTTTACTTTATTGATGCTTTCTTATCTATACTTCTTATCTTAATTACTCCTCCTCCTTCTTCACCTAGTCAATTCTTATTCTTCAAAATTAAGTAAAGCAATATTTTCTCCAGGAAACTACCTCTAGTTCTGTGGTCTCATTGACATTTCCCTGTTCTATGACTCTTCTCAGAACATTTGGTACAGAATATACCAGATATTATCCTAAACCTGTGACATGGGATTGTTTTAACAATCCCCACAACAGTCATTTGAGGGAGATATTTTTATTGCCCCTTATCACAGATTAGGAGACTAAACCTCAGTGTGTTTAAATAGCAGGTCTAAGTCCATATAACCAGTAAGTGGTGGAGCTGGGATTCTAACCTAGGCACTGTGACTTCAAAGACCATTATGCACATTCTTTTACATTTAGCAAACACTAACAATTTATTGCAATTCTTGTTTGTTTTTTAAACTGTTTCCATCATACAATTATAACATAAAGATATTATTGTACTCAGTCATGCTTCCCTAGTAACTTCTACAATGCTAGAGGAAAAGTGAAGTCAAAAGCAGCAGAAAAGTCAACACCATATTTCCTAATGCTTATACTTGCTATGGAGAAATTCACAGTTAGTTGAGGGGTGGGCATGGCTTATATTCCAGATCAAACTTTTTAAAAATAGTACAAATGATTCTTAATCACTCCTAAAATATGCCCAAAGAACTTTTGACTTTTCTAATAAAATGATTTTTTTCCCTTTGAATTTTTCAGCAAAGCTTAGGTTGTAATCAAAATTATATAAGACAAGACCCATGCTTATACCATTACTTTTGTGTCTTATTAGCCTCAAAAGTGGACATTGAACATATATATACTTCACTAACATTTTATGAAATCGTTATCATGGTAATGAAGTAAGTGGTGGGAAGGTGGAGTTTGGGATTCTGGGCATGTTTGTGAGTTCTGTTTTACTGACAAAAAGTCACTCTGGAAGCATTGAGGCCATACTAGTCTTTAGCGAAGCCTCGTTTTTCTCACTTAAGGGCAGGACATGAGTATACAAAAGCATGTATTGTAACAAATGGAGAATGACTGGATTAATTCAATTTTTTTTAAGGCATGGACTTCAGAATAAGATTGACTTGGGTTTGAATTTCAGTTCCACACTTACTAATGTGAGCTTGAGCCATGTTAGAAAATGTTAAATTACTTTGGAAAGAGTCAGTAGAGCTCTTCCACCTTGAGTTCCCCAAGTGGTTTTTCACAAGCCAGCTTCCCTGGTCTTTTCTACAACACCTCCCTTCCCTGGATGTGTTTATGATCCAGTAAATAAGGGATTAACCCTTGGTGCAATATGGGCCTGCAGAATTCTGCCTCAGGGCCACAGGGATCTTCCCACATTTGTTCTGATTTGTAGGTGACTGTCATTTTGAATATTATCCCATATCATTATTGGACAGATAAAATGGTTCACCATTTATGAAGTTTTTTGCGCAGTTCCTAACGCATTGTAAATGCACAATGCACGGTGCTTGTAGTGGAGATTTGTTTTCTATTTAATATCTGTTCTTGGTTGTCTTGGATCTCTTGGACCTCTTCTTCTGACCACAGATCATATTTTCCATGCATAACCACCCTGGGTATGGGGGATAGCACGTGATCAGTCCCAACCAATCAGAATATTTCACCTCTCCTGCCTACAGTGATTGGTTCAGGAGTGGAGACATTACCCAACGTTAACCCAATGAGCTTTGCACAGTGTACGGTTTCCAGGAGAAACATATGAAGAGGAATTTGGAGTGGTCTCCAAATAATCTCTAAAGTCTCTTCCAACTCTAAGGATCTGTGTTACAGAAAACCCAACAGGTGCTACTGCCAAAAATCACATTCAACTTTCCAAAATGAAAGACAGACAGCAACCTAGGTTTATCACTTGAGTACCTGTATCCAACAAAGCCTGCATGCAACTCTGAGGTCTTCAGGAACAGTAATAAATTTCCTGGCCAGGCGTGGTAGCTCAAGCCTGTAATCCCAGCACTTTGGGAGGCCGAGGTGAAAGGATTGCCCGAGTCCACGGATTCGAGAACAGCCTGGGCAACTTGGTGAGACCTACTCTCTACAATAAATCAAAAAATTAGCCGAGCATGGTAGCCCACGCCTGCAGTTCCAGCTACCTGGAAGGCTGAGGTGGAAGGATTACCAGATCCCAGCAGGTCGATGCTGGGGTGGCCATGAGCATGCCACCGCACTCCAGCCTGGGTGACGGAGTGAGACTCCGACTCAAATAAATAAATAAATTTCCCACACCCCCTTTTTTTGCTTAAATAAGTTTAAGTGGGGGGTTTGACACTTACTGAAAGAGTCATACTCTTTCAAGACACATGTTTCGGCCGGGCTCGTTGGCTCAGCCTGTAATCCCACGCTTTGGGAGGCCGAGGTGAGTGGATTGCCTGACCCCGCGGGTTCGAGACCCCCCTGGCAACTTGGCGAGACCTCATCTCTACAATAAATCAAAAATTAGCCGGGCGTGGTACCGCGCGCCTGTAGTTCCAACTACTTGGAAGGCGAAGGCGGAAGGATCGCCGGAGCCCAGCAGGTCGAGGCTGCGGTGGTCGGGAGCGGCCACTGCACTCCAGTCTGGGCGACAGAGTGAGACTCCAACTCAAAAAAAAAAAAAAAGAAACATGTTTCAGGTGTGACTTGATATTATTATGAGTATCTGGCGAACACGTAGTCAGCACTTACCATGCGCCATTATTCTGCTTCCTGCTTCCATCCTCCTGAGATTCTGGTCCCTCCATCCAACCATAACATCAACAGTTGCCTCCCTGGAGGCTGGGAGCAACGAGGCTTGCTCTCCAACTGCTTTCTTTCAGGATCCCAAAGGAAGATCTTCCTGCCTTAAGTTTTCTTCATTTGAACTCATCAATGAGCTAGTAGTGCATTCCTCATGAAGACTGTGAAATCCCCTAGGATGAAGGTCACGTTTTACAAATAGTCACTGCTCCCTGGAAGCCATGTGTTTTGCCAAAACGGGTAGCTGAAACCAAAATGCTAGCGTCACTCTCAAAAGTCAGAGAGTGGAGAAACATCTATAGTGTGTGATCAACTAAGGCTGTGACAGACTGTACTCATTTGACCAGTTGATTGGCACCTTGTGGGCATGGGAGGCTGATGCCCTAACAGTCATTTGGAACCCTTCACAGGCATCTGACTCAGTCATAAATATTGGCCATATCACTGGCCTCTGACATGTCCGTGGCTTTCCCTTGCTTTTGGACTTCATAACTACTAGATCAGGTCAAGTACGTGGCATTGGTTAGTTCTGCAATGGCCAGAACAACTCAAACCAACTGACTGTGAGAACTGTACTTATTATAATGACTGAATAGAAAATTATTATGTGCAAACTTTTTTCCAGGTCACACCCTCTACCTAGTGGGCATTTGAGGACAATGCAAAATTTATTGGCAAGCCTCCATTCAAAGTTCCTGGGACTCATTTTCCCAACCTCTGAGATAGGTGAGGTCTGCCCTCTCTCAGCACACCCAAAGGAGAGATTTTAAAAATTTTCCTGCTGAGTCCTTCATGGAAAATAGAAGTTGCACAATTCTTTCAGAGAATAGTCCCCCCAGGGAGCTATTGTTTTCAGAAACCTGCCCATTTTCTTTGGAATTGTACAGGGGAATAAGATTGGTACTGCACAAGACCCTTAGCCCATTTTGCCATACAGCCAAGAAAAGAATAGATCCAGGATGCATTCTTAATTCAGTGTTTCATTATTATTTTTATTATTCTGTGGAAAGGCCCTCTCGGAAACTCTTCCTTCCATTTGGCAGGACCCAGACTCAGGCATGTGATTTGTTTATGCCTTCTTTCTTTCAATCGAGTATTGTACAAAAGAGATTTTGATTTGGAAGAATCTTAGGGATTCCTTGGCGGTTTTGCCAAATTTCTCTTTCTTTGTCTTCTTAAAGAGTGTAGATTACACTGATCAGAAAGAAAACGCCAAGGACAGCCTTGAGTAGCTCTCAGTTCTGTATGGAAAAGATGCAAACTGACTCTAACATAACACAAAAAAGCAAAACAATAAACACTGCACCTAATACATCTTTCACAGACAAACCTGAAAGCTGGGAATTTCTCAGCTGAATTGTGTCAGGTAAGAAAAATAATGAAACATCAAGTGCAAGGAAACCCAATCGATTCATATTCGCATGGTTTGTGGGAAATGCACTTGATGAATGAGGAACACTAAGATGTTTTAGATGAATGTTTGAAGTCTATCTGCATAGGTATGACATTCCTTAATGACTGTGTTCAAAGGAACAAATATTACAGTGCCATGACTGTCTTCCAAATATTTACTTTGGGGCTAAATCTTTCCATGTTTGCTTTTAGTCCTTAGGCAATTTTTAGAGAAAGAAAATCAGATGAAATCCATCCAGCCACTTCTAATTATGCAAAGGAAGGAAATCATATGCCTTTCTTAATACAAAGAAGAAAAGTGACAGTTGGTTCCACATCCTTTGGATGGAAATGGTGTCTTTCAGTTTGTCTCTGTGTATGAAGTTGGTGATATACTTATGATATGTGACTTTCCACAGAGAAGGCTCTTGAAGATCTCTTTCTTCAAGAAGCACCTGGGTGATGTTTGACAAAAAGATCCAGCGCGTAGTGCTGTCAAATAAGCTCATTCATTCATATGTACTTGTACAATTTAAATTGATGCGCAAACAAACTGATAACCTAAGTCAGACAATTTGTAGTTTCCAGAGACTTGGTGAGTGAGTCTAAAATAGGGTTTGGGCTTTGATACTGGAAGGTGAAGGTCATTTCTGATCACTGAATGGAATTAACCTACTTTAGAGGACTTCCAGAAAAATGATCAACAGAATGGAAGCCTTAGGTTTGACAGAGAATCCCAGGGTTCCTCAATCCTGGCTGCACAAAAGGCTTACATGAGGAGCTTTTAAAAAAGCTAGTCCCTTCTCCCCTCCCCCCCCCCAAGATATTGGTTCAGGGATGAATTGAGCATTTTTTAAAAAGTTCTCTAAGTGAATCTGCTATGAAGCCAGGGTTAATTAACAATCACCAAGCCAAAGACCACCCTAGAACTTTCAGTAATAAAGCAAATTTGATATCTAAGAATCTTCTCAAGAAACAAGCTTCAGGTGGGACTTTATGCATTCTGGAAGTTTTAAAATCTCTGTGACAGAGAAGCAAAATGCACTTTAAGAAGCAGGAAAAACTGGATTTGAGTCTACCTCTAATTGGTGCTAGAATTTGACAAGATACTTCTTTAAGCCTGTATTACCTGAAAAATAGGAACAATGCCTCAGAGTTTTTATGAAGAAATCAGACAGTCAACAATAGTGTCTAGTATCATACCTAGTTCTTAACAAGTGTAGTAGGTTGAAAATGACCCCCAAAAGATATCCATGTCAAATGCCTGGAATTTGTGAATGTTACCTTATATGGGAAAATGATCTTTGCCAATGCGATTAAGAATCTTGGGATAAGGAGATAACCCTGGATTATTTTGGTAGGCCCTAAATTCAATGACATATCCTTTTAAGAGAGGCAGAGGGAGATTTGAAACAGACACACAGAGAAGAGTCACATGGAGACTCAAGTCGATGTCAAGAAAGAGACAGGATTGGAATGATGTGGCCACAAGCCAAGGAACTCCAGGGGCTGCCAGCAACCACCAGAGAAGACACAGAGCTGACTGTCCCTCAGAACCTTCAGAGGGAGCCAACCCGGCCGACTCCTTGACTTTGGACTTCTGAACTCCAGAAACTGGAGTGAATATATTTCTGTTGTTTTAAGCCAGCAAACATGTATCATTTATTATAGCAGCCTTAGGAAACTCACAGAGTATCAGTGACTGCGGGCTGGTTTCACGGTCAGTGCAAAAGAGAGACTCCAGAAAAGAAGCCTGGGGATCATTTTCAGGCAGAAACAAAGTCCTTTTGCAGTGGGTCTACAGATATTTCTGGAGCAGATAAGCACTCAAACACAGAAAATAAGCTATCCACTCAAGAAGTTGGAGTGAGGGTCCCAGGGTTGCTCTTCCAGGCTTTCTGTCATAGGGAGCCTGGGATAGGATGCAGAGGTGTGACCTACAACATAATATCTATAGGTCCCCACCGGAGGTAACTTTTTTTTGAGTTGGAGTCTTACTCTGTTGCCCAAGATGGAGTGCAGTAGCACGATCACAACTCCCTGCAGCCTCGACCTCCTGGGCTCAGGTGATCCTTCCACCTCAGCCTCTTGAGTAGCTGGGACTATAGGTGTGTGCCACTATGCCTGGCTAATTATTTTGATTTTTCTGTAGAGACGAGGTCTCACTCTGTTGCCCAGAGCGGTCTTAAACTCCTAGGCTCAAGTGATCCTCCCACCTCAGCCTCTCAAGTGCTGCAATTACAGGCATAAGCCATCTTGCCCAGCCAGAGTGACTAAATTAAACACTGAATATGCCAAGTGGCAGCATGAAAGTAGAGCAACCGGAAATCTCAGGCACTGCTGTGGGTATGTAAGATAGAAAACAGTTTGATATTTTCTTTAAAAAAAAAAAAAAAAAGGGACCCCCTAATGCGTAACCTAGCCATACCACTCCTAGGTGAAATGGAAACATTTATCCATACAAAGACTTGTAGCGAATTTTAACAGCAGCTTAATTTGTGATACCCTCAAAACAGAAACAAAATCAATGTTCATCAACAGGAGAATAAACAAGATGTTATAGATCCATACAATGGAAGGCACTGTTTATGCGCTGTTTATTTCTTGAAAACTATGACTCCACGATTGTTAAGAAGAGATTCCTTGGCTGTCTTTTGTGGAAGAGATTTGCATCTGTAGAGAAAAACTGCACAGCTGTACCCAGGCTTTCTCTGAGACCCTCCCTTGTCCAGGTCTAGGAAAGATTAACTAAGAATCTGACACCTTAAAGGTTTTTACTGTTTATTCTCCCTGAGGGCTGCTATTTGTGAGGTTTTACGTGCATAACAAGACCACCTTTACTATCTAGGTCTCCTCTTCTCTCCCTCCTGTAACCTGTTTTGCCATGTTCCAAGTCCCTATTCTTTTAATAACCTCAGGAATGGTATCCAAGTGTCAACCACCTGGTCATTTCTTTGAGTTCTTATATTTTGTAAGACTCTTGTGCTTGTTAATAAATTTGGATGCCTTCTCTCCTCAAGAAAAAAAAAAAGAGAGATTCCTGCGACCACCTTTAGGGGCGCAAGTTGGACCACTCAACGTCCAATGGGAATCTCCTGACTGATTGATTTGAGGGATCCGAGAAAGGTTTCTGGATCAGCATATCTGGAGGAATCGTGAACGCTGATAGATGTTTCGTAATAATGATTTAAGTGAGTAGCCAAGCGGCGTGGTGAAGCACAGGGTTTCCTCATTCTAATTAGGCTGTCTCATTTCTCAGGGTCAAGAGCCTTCCTGTGCAGTGCACTCACAGCAAAGCGTATTGCTCAAGGCTGCTCCCTGGTGCTGGAAGAGGATCCTTGTTATGGCTTGGTCTTATCAGGGAAAAATTCCCTCTGTGGTGCCTTTTAAAAAATTATTATTATTATTATTATTATTTTGAGTCGGACTTTCTATCATCCAGGCTGGAGTGCAGTAGCATGATCACGGTTCACTACAGCTTTGACCTCTTGGGCTCAGGCAATCCTTCCACCTCAGCCTCTCTCCCGACTAGTTGGGACTACAGGTGTGTGTCACCACACCCGGCTAATTTTCTTTTTTGTAGAAGCAGGCTCTCACTATGCTGCCCAGGCTGGTCTCGAACTCCTGGCCTCAAATGATCCTCCCGCCTCGGCCTCCCAAAGTGCTGGAACGAAAAGCATGTGTAACCTCACCTGGCTTAGCAGTGCCTTTTGATCGCTTGTGTCTTCTGTGGCTCAGGCTGAGCCCTGGGTGGAAAGAGCTCTCTTGCCTGCCTTGGTCTGGCTTATGCATCCTGATTCATGCCTCCCAGATGGGTCTCCCTGCAAAAGAAAGCTCAGAAGAGCCATCCCCTAGCGCCCTCACTCCAACTTCTCCAGTGAATAGTTTGCTTGTCTTTGTGATTGAGCGTTTATTCTGCTCCAGAAACATCCTCAGACCCACCACAAAAGGGTTTTGCCTTAAATTTTAACAGAACCGAACAGTTGTTTTCACTTTTCCACTTCAAAAGAGTGTGTGCTTATAAAGAAAATTTTCAGATATTGGGAAGTAGAAATAAGGGAAAACACATGTTACTAGTCTCACCATTCAAGTATAAGGGTAAATAACTTGCTATTTTTCCACCTTTTTTTTTTTTTTAAATATGTAAAGGCTTTGAGGAGAATTGTCATACCATATGTGCAGCTTTAGTTTCTGCTCATTTTTAAAGCTTTACTTCCTGGCCACTTTTCTGTGTTATTACACAAGCTTCATAAATATTCTCGTGAATGGCAGTGTAATACTCCACTGAGGAGATACGCCGTTGTTAACCACGGCCCTGTTAGCAGAGAGTTTAAAACCCAGATAGTGACTCACATAAGACATATTTCACTCAAGATATAAAGGGAGGAGGATTGACCTGTGGACAGATCTCTGGACTTGGAGCAGGACTGAGACTGGTTCAAACTGAGTTACTAGCTGTTGACCTTGAACATGTGTCATGACTTCATTATAGCCTCTGCTTGATCCTCTACAAATCATAGACCCATTTAGCTATGAGGATTCCTTCCAGCTTTCTGATCCTGGGATCCTCTGATCTCCTCAAATGCCTGATCTTAGCCACTCGTGCTCCTTAGCAATCCATTCATTCTGCAAACACCTGAGAACTAGTAGGTGCCCAATTTGTTACTTTATATTGATGTGAATTGATGCCATTTGAGTTCACTTGAGTTCCTTCCAGTAGACCTCATCAGGAGAAAAAAAAAACCATTGACGTTAATTCCCTCATTTATAGAAATAAGCGTTTTTGAAAGTTCTGGCATGTTTCCTGCATATTTACCCGGGATAGTTCTGGTTCATTATTCCATGTTACATCATCAAACATGACCCAAGTCAACACAACAAGTCCTAATTTCAACAGTGACAGAAAAATCAAGCAACATGAAAGAAGAGGTGAACAAACACATAGCCAAGAATACACAGCTTATTAACATGTGTAATTAAAATGGATCTTCAGGCTTGGAGAGGCTCCTATAAATTACATGGAGATCACTGGATTCGTTCCACACTTGACAACACTAAATTTGCAAGATTGTATGCCTCCAAAAATAATAGGAGAGTCTCTTGCCTGGCTGTCTGAAGCCCGATAAACAACTCCATTAATTAAAAGGTGTGGGTCATTAGCATATATTACTATTATACTCTGTATTCTCTCTCTAAACAACTTTTATTGTGTATATTTGAGGTTTACAGTATGATGTTATGGATACATATAGATAGTAAAATGGTTACTATAGTAAAGCAAATTAATATGTCTATTATCTCACGCACTTTTTTGTTGCATGAGCAGCTAAAGCCTATTTATTTTTTAAAAATACAGTTTTATTAACATTAGGCCACATGTTGCACATCAGATCTCTAAACTTGTTCAGTTCAGCTTACATATCTGCTATTTTGTATCTTTGATCTACTTCTACTATTTTCTCTTTCCTGTCCCCTCTCACCCCTTCCTCACTCCCTCCCAAGGTTTGATTTTCTATCTCTGTGTATTTGAGCCCCTTTAAAAAAAAACTCCACATAGAGACGAGATCACACAGCATTTGTCTTTCTGTGCCTGGTTGATTTCACTTAGTGTAATGCCTTCTGGGTCCATCCACATTGTAGCAAAAGCAGGATTCTTTTTCTAAGGCTAAATAATATTCCATTGTGTACCCATGCCACATTTTAAAATCTTCACATCTACAACGATGACTATTATCAACAAAAACAAGAGATAAGAAATATTGGTGAGGATATGGAGAAAAGAGAACCACAGTACACCATTGATGGGAATGTAGATTGATGCAACTTTAGGAAAACAGTGTGGGTGTTCCGAAGGAAACTGAAAATCGAACTACCCTATGACCCAGCAATTTCTGTTCTGGGTAGACACTCAAAGAAGGTGAAATCATCACCTCATGAAGACATCTGCATTCCTATCCTCACTGTAGCATTATTCACAATAGCCAAGAAATGAAAACAAATGTGGGGGGATGCGTGACTATTCTGTATCCATTTTCATGTAACTTACAAATGTATTATCATTATTGTAATTATTATTATTATTAGGAGACAAGGTCTCTCTCTGTCACCCAGTCTGGAGTGCAATGGCATGGTCATGGCTCACTGAAACCTCCACCTCTTGGACTCAGGTGATCCTCCCACCTCAGCCTCCCAAGCAACTAGGATCATAGGCGTGCACCACCACGTCCACCTAACTTTTTGATTTTTTGTAGTGATGAGGTCTCACTATGTTGTCTAGGCTGGCTTCAAACTCCTGGGCTCAGGTGATCCTCCTGCCTTGACCTTTCAAAGTGCTGGGATTACAGGCGTGAGCCACTGCATCTGACCTGTTGTATTATTTTTTTAGTAAAACATGTTAGCAAAGTAAAATTGAATCAAATTTAGTTTAAATATATAATAACATCATTTTGTCTTAGTTTTTAGTTTACTCTTTATGAAAGATAGAAGCTTTGGAAAATTGAACTTAGTTTCTATGAAAGTCTACACACATTCTCTCAAATCAGAAAAATTTTTTCTAAGCTAGTAGAATATTAAGACCACCATTCACTAGGCTTTAAACAAGATCCTTTTGGCCAAATGAGTTCAAATTTATAAAGAAAATGCCATTTGAGTTGGTTTAAATGACCAGAAACAATATATGCCTATTGATTTTTCAAGATATTAAAAAGCAGAAAAATCAAATATCCCTGCTGCACTGTAGACTTGGAAATGTCTCTATTTCCACAGAAATGCGTGGCATGTCTCCTCATTCAATTACTTCAGGTAGCCTGGGGTAGAAATCCATTCACTCAGAAGAGCTATTGATCAATACGAAGGCACTGAAACCCATTCATTCAGTTCATTCATTCTATGTATTTGTGGAGTGCTTCCTATGTGCCAGGCACACAAGAGAAAAATAATTAATTATGAATTGTTAGAGTACAGTCACTAAAGTCACCATAAAGCCTTCCTTGACACACCCCTAACTAATTTTAATTCTCAGAAATAATTCTAGTGATTGCTTTCATACCGGTAACATATCCCTCTATATATCATCGATAATCATGTACAAAAAGCTGTGGAAGAATCCTAGATAAGTAGGATAAAGTCCCTACCACCAAAGAGTTTGCTGCCTGGGAAAGAGAGACAGTGTACACTAATAATAGTAATGGGGTTAGAATGTGTGAAGTGTGTAAGAGGCCCTGCCAAGCTCAAGGAAGGAAGAAATTACTTCCTCTTGGGGGCTGAATTATAATTACATGTTAGATTTTCTTTCTCCCCTGCTGTAGGGTAAGCTCTGTGAAATCAGGGCATGAGTCTGTCTGTCTTGGTTGAATCCTCAAGAGTGAATGCAAACTTGACACATACTAGATGTGGAAAAATATTTGCTGAGTGAATGAATGAATGACTTGGCATTTGACTTAGGTCTGAAGGATTAGAATTCAGTTACACAGATAGGAGAGGAAGTGAAGGATATTTCTGATGAGAGACGAGTGAACCTAAGGAAGCAAAAATGCATGGCACAACATCACGCTTCCAGGCTGAATTAGCCAAGGTCATTAACACCAGGTGCTGCAATAGATCTAGCCCTCACAGTCTTCATGTAATGATGTGTTACTTCTCTCCCAGGTCAACTCCTATGTGAGCTGGACAGTTCCCTGCTACTTTGTAGACAGACCGTCTGGAACACACGCTCCCAAGGCCACCACAGCAGGGGAGGGGGAGAGGGATGGAGAGGCCACCCTGGAGCTCAGTTGCCTTGGCCATTGCACACAGCCAATCAGAACTAATCATGTGGCCAGTCTACCTGCAAGGAAGGTTGGGGAATGAGGGAAAGACATAGGATATTTGGAGAGCGCTACCTTTCGCTGCCATCCAACTCTATGTACACATATTGCATGGGTACATACAGATTTCATGTACATTTCATTTTCATATATCCATTTCATTTTTGTTTGCCCCTGTTTCCTTTGGATTCTTCTTGACCACAGATTGAAACTCTTACTTCCTTTGTCACTCCATAAACGAAAGGTAAAGGCTTTGTGATCTCTAGCTGCTTAATAAATACTGGTAGCTGGGCGCAGTGGCTCGTGCCTGTAATCCTAGCACTTTGGAGGGCAAGGCGAGAGGATTGCTTGAGCCCAGGAGTTCAAGATCGGCCTGGACAACATAGCGAGACTTCATCTCCACAAAAATAAAAAAATTAGCCGGGCGTGGTAGCGCACCCCTGTAGTCCCAGCTACTCGAGTGGTTGAGATGGGAGGATTACCTGAGCCCGTGGGTTCAAGACCAGCCTGGGCAACTTAGCAGCACCTTGTCTCTACAGTAAATCAAAAATTAGCTGGGCGTGGTAGCACATATCTATAGTTCCAGCTACTTGGAAGGCTGAGGCAGAAGGATCGCCAGAGCCTAGCAAGTCAATGCTGGAGTGGCCATGAGTGTGCCACTGTACTCCAGCCTGGATGACCGGCTGTGGTGAGCCATGATCATGCCACAGCCCTCCAGTCCGGGTGACAGAGGGAGTTCCCCAACTCATAAGTAAATGAATAAATAAATAAATGATGATGACTGCATTCAAATCTCAAATGTCTACATAAATAATCTGAATTTTTTCCCTAAATATGTGTGAGCCCCTTTTATCATTTAGCTGATGCACACTTGTGTATGAGTTGGAAATATGACATAAAAGGATTTTTTTTTTTTTTTTGGAGCTCACCAAGAGAGAATTTTGGCTAATGTTTATGTCTAATTAACCTTTGTTAGTTAGTGCCAGTTTTCCTCACCTAAGAAATGGAATTACTAATCTCACTGATAAGATTCTGTTTCTTCAAATGACCCTAGTTCTCTGATCAAGGCTGAGCCATGTAATGATTAAATACTTGTTTGTTTTTTTTTTGAGTTGGGGTCTCACTCCATTGTCCGGGCTAGAGTGCAGTGGTACACTCATGGCCACCCCAGAGTCGACTTGCTAGGCTCTGGCCATCCTTCTGCCTCAGCCTTCCAAGTAACCGGAACTATAGATGTGCACTACCACGCCCCACTAATTTTTTATTTATTGTAGATACAAGGTCTTGCTAAATTGCCTGGGCTGCTCTTGAACCTACAGGCTCAGAAAATCCACTTGTCTCAGCCTCCCAAAGTGCTGGGATTACAGGTTGAGCCACCGAGGCTGGCCAATACTTGATTTTTATACATTATGCATAAACATATTAATACTACTGACAGGATGATAAGAAATCCCATGAAAGTGTCTAGATAAATATATCTGATATTTAGACTGTGTAGTGTATAGTATGTATGTGGTCTGTGACATTTTTCTTTCGTTTTTTTTTTTCCTTTGGTTTGCTTTTGTTTGTTTATTTCCTCCGAGAATAGTAAATGAGTTGGATTAGTCATAGGAATAATGGGAGAATGTTTAATTGTCTGAGAGAGAAAAAAAGATGGGTTAGGTCAAGATTTCTCTGGGATATGATTAAACTCAAGAAGTGAGAATTGGCTAATATGAATTCTCTATGGATTTGAATTAGGCAGTATTAGCTGAGTGTCAAGGAAAACATGTACAAATGAAGAAAATCTCATATGGATTTTTTTTTTTTTTTTTTGGACATGTGGTTGGTTTGCAGCTAAAAAAATCCAAAAACAAAAACAAAAACAACTCTTGGCAAAAATCCACTAAAAAGAGAGGCTACAAGAAAAGACCCAAAGAATGGATAGATTCGCTTCTAGCCACATTACAGGGGAGTATTTTTCTAAATCAGTAGCTCAACTTCAGGGTGGATCAGAATCACACAGAGGCTGGGGAGCCCCAGCCCCAGGGATTCTGATTCTATAGGTCCTAGGTGAGAGTTGTATGTGCATTTCTCAACTGCTGATGCTGCTGGTCTGAGAGCCACACTTTGAAAACCACTGTTTTAAATCCTTTGCGGAGGGAACTTAATCAAGGTGGACCAAATATGTGTTTCTAGACTTCACACCCAGGTTATACCTGTTCCTGGTCACTCCATTGGCTGTTATAGGTCCACCCAGCATTTCTTTTCCTTTTTACCTATTTAGGGGTACAAGTGCAGGTTTCTTACATGCATATATTGCACAGTGGTAAAGTCTGGACTTTTAGTGTACCCATCATCCAAATAGTGAACATTGTATCCAATTTTTCTTTTTTTCTTTTGTTTGAGTTGGAGTCTCACTCTGTTGTCCGGACTGGAGTGCAGTGGCATGCTCCCGGCCACTGCAGCCTCGACCTGCTGGGCTCTGGCGATCCTTCTGTCTCAGCTTTCCCAGTAGCCGGAACTACAGGCGCACGCTACCATGCCCGGCTAATTTTTGACTTATTGTAGAGATGAGGTCTTGCCAAGTTGTCCGGGTGGGTCTCGAACCCATGGGTTCAGACAATCCACTTGCCTCGGCCTCCCAAAGTGCTGGGATTACAAGCTGAGCCACCGAGCCCCGCCAACAGCAGGTAATTTTTCAACCATCCCTCCCTCCTTTTGCAGTCCCCAGTATCAATTATTTCCATCTTCATGTCTATATGTACCCACTGTTTGGCTCCCACTTATAAGTGAGAACATGCGGTATCTGACTTTCTGTCTCTGAGTTATTTAAGTTAAGGTAACTGCCTCCAGCTGCATCCACGTTGCTGCAAAAGATATGATTTTATTCTGTTTTATGGCTGAGTAGTTTTGCATGGTGTATAGGTACCACATTGTCTTTATCCAGTCCTCTGTTGATGGACATTTGGGCTGATTCTGTATCTTGGATATTGTAAATAGTCACTCAACATTTCTTGCTGATTTAACTTCTGCAAAGGAAATGGGATTGGAAAACTGGTGACATAAATTGCTTATGAATAGAGAGTCAAATGAGATCACTCCAGTTCCAGTTATTTCATAGAATTCGGAATATGAGAGGGATGTTGAAAGACTCTGGAAGGAATTCACACTGAGAGACAACCGGGCTCAGCTTCCTTCACTTGGTTTAACAATGGAACGAGGGACATAGCTGCAGTGCAATCCTCGCTGTGAACACAATGCTTACATTGACCAGATCAACACTGTGCAGGACAGAGATTGTAAAACATATCTTGATAGAAGTTTTACAGAACTCATACAGAGACTCAAGTGTCCAAACCAAAAATACCTGGTTTAGGGGGAAACAGATCACTAATTGGGAGAGGTTTGTCCAGTGAATTTGGTAGAAATCAGCCACTTAGATAAACAAGAAAAACTAGCCTCCAAATTGCTAATTAAGTCATTATGCATAGAGGAATCTTCCATCTTGCTTATAAGCTATTTTCCTTTTACTATAAACAAATAGCACTACTTAGTAATTTTTATTAATAGAGTTTCTGTATATACAATACCACTTTTATGTTTGATATCATATTACTCAAGTGCCTTGTAAAGTATGTAATAAATGCCCAAATTATAAGGAATGCAGAAATGCCAGGGTAGTCTCACAAATCAGTATGAAAATAAATCAGACCATAGAAAGTTTTAATCATTCTGCCACCCACCAGGAGGTTCACATGTAAAAAAAAACAATGAAAACGATATTGTTTTTAACCTGCCTGACATAGGTTGTGACTCTCCAAGGGCTTAGTGGGCACATGTTCAGAAGCCAGGCAAGAATACCTAGGTACAAATTATGTTTTAGGGCGAGACTAAAGAGCCGATCTCATTTCTCACCCAGAGTCATTCTGGATACTCACTAACCCATTCACTGTTCCTATAAATTCCTTCTCTAGGCTGTAAGAGAAACCCACTGACAAGGAGGATATTTCAGTGGAATCTTGAGAAACATTCAGAGCAAGATTCCAAATTCAACATGTGGTTAGGCTTTGAATTTTTATTATTTTATTTTATTTTTATTTTTTGACTTGGAGTCTCACTCTATTGCTTAGGCTGGAGTGCAGTGGCACGATCAAAGCTCACTGCAGTCTCCATCACCTGGGCTCAGGCGATCCTTCTGCCTTAGCCTTGGGAGTAACTGGGACTACAGGTGCGTACCACTCTGACCATCTAAATTTCTTTGCTGGTTTGTAGAGACGAAGTCTCGCTAGGTTGCCCAGGCTGGTCTCCAACTTCTGGGGTCAAGCGATTCTTCCGTATCGACCTCCTAAAGTGCTGGGATTACAGATGTGAGCCACCGCACCCAGTCAGTGGTTAGGTTTTTTAAAGTACTGCTCATTGGTGAAGGTTCTCAGGAGTGATCCTTGGATCTTCTATCTTTGTTCTAATCACTCATGTGTCATTAGAGGAACCATAAACACACACACACACATGCGCACACACACATTCAATTTAGGCCTATATTTGGGTTACGCAAAACTTCTTACCCTTCACTTAAGGGAAGTACATAATTAATGTAAGTGCTTCTTTCACACAATTTCTGTGAGATTCTTGGCACCCAGCTCTGTTAACTACACTTTTGGTCCTCTGACTTCCTTCCTCAGATCTTCCTCTGGCTCTAACACTCACGCATTTGTTTTGAACTGCCAAGTCCTGCCGCACCTTGCTTTAGCTCCATAACCCTGTAAGTCTTATAAAAAGTTTGGCAGTCATACCCGACCCCACAGTAGCACTTAATAACAGGGATCTTCAGGAAGGTCTCATTCTACTTGGTCATCATTATTTGGATAATGTATGCTATTAAGAATGATCACAAATAATTGAAACTAAGCTGCACTTGTAAAAATAAAGGAACAAGGTCCATACCGTAGTGTGCCCAATCTGGATGGTTTCCCCAGACACCGGGGTGAATTAGGCAAGGGTCATGTGGGTATAATAAGAAAGCAGTGACAGTCACGCACAGTTTCACTTGCCTGTTGTGAGAAGTGGTTTTGGCTTGCCACACTTTGCTTTTTATCCACTAATACTTAAATACACTATTTTTACTTAAATACACTATTTTTTCCCACTGATTCTTAAATTCACTGATACTTATATACACTAGTCACTGATTTTTTTTCACTGATTCTTAAATACACTATTGTTGCATTTTAAATAGTTGTCACCGTTAATAATAATAGTAGTTAATAGTGGTTGGTACTTAATAGTCTGCACTCATATGCATAATATTCTTGCTAATAGACATTATCCCGTTTCCTCAGAGAATAACAGTATTAAATTTGGTAGCAGTGATGCAAGAAGGCAATATGAGTGAATTATGAGAAAAGGAAATAGATTACTGACCTAAAAGCCAAGGAGCATCAGAACCCTGCCATGGATGTCCAGTTTCACCAAAAATATTAGTCATGGATGCTATTCATTGAGTGCTACCCACAGGCCATTTTATTAGTCATGGCCGCCATTCATTGAGTGCATCCATGGGCCATTTTGTTGCTGGAGAAGTGGAAGTGTAGGCTGTGTGGCTTGTCTGAGGTCACGTAGTCAATGGTGGAGATGGGATTTGAACACAGGTAGAGTTGAATCTGAAATCTTGCTGCTAACCATAGTATTGTACTCTCCCTCAGTAGGAAGGTGAAAATTCAGTCTCTGGAAGACTTGGGACTGTGTGCAGTGGAGGAGAAGCTGTTTCTCCCCCTCTTCTGCTTTAGGGTTAAGGTTGATGCCCTGGTCCTCCCTGCCAAACAAAAGTGCAGCCAAAGATTCAATGCTCTGTGGGTAGTTTGGGAGGTTTTTTCTGGACTACCTCTCTTTTGCCATGCCAATTTGAGAGATGGATTCTCCTATTTTCCCTTGGTTAGGGACAGCCCTTGATTAAGGACTAGAGAAAGGAGAGAGATACCACTCCAGGCCACCGCTGCCTGTCAGACAGTCTTAGTTACCCTATGAGAGCTCAAGGTGAATTGGGCTAATGCTCTGGTGAGATTCCAAGGTTTAGGGCAGGAATTTAGTGAAGTGATAACTATCTTCAGCAGTCAAGGAAGGGGCAGAAAGTAGTTTTAGTTTATCCCCAAAGCCATTATTTTAAAAACATTTTCAGCATCTGTTGTTTTTTGAGCTATTGTCGATAGCCATCCTGACAGGAGTTAGGTGGTATCTCAGTGTAGTTTTAATTTGTATTTCTTTGATGACTAGTGAGACTGAGCATTTTTTACGTATGTGTTGGCTGTATTTTGAGAACTTTCTATTCATATCTTTTGCCCACTTTGTAATAGCGCTGTTTTTTTTTTCTCGGTACATTTGAGTTCCTTGTAGAGCCTAGATGTTAGGCCTTTGTCAGACATAGAGTTGACAAATATTTTTTCCCAGTCTGTGATTTTGGCTTTGCAGAAGTTTGTCAGTTTGATGAGGTCCCACTTGTCTATCTTATCTCTTATGGCATGGCCGCTTGGGGTTTTGATCAGGATTTGGTTGCCAGTTCCAATTTCCATAAGGATGTCTCCTGCATTTTCTAAGGTTCTTATAGTTTGAGGTTTTACATTTAGGTCTTTGATCCATTTAGAGTTGACTTTTGTGTATGGTGATAACTCAAAAAACAACAGATGCTGGAGAGGATGCGGTGAAAAGGGAACACTTCTACACTGTTGATGGGAGTGTAAACTAGTACAGCCTCTGTGGAAAACAGTATGGCGATTCCTAAAAGAGCTCAAAATCGACCTTCTTTATGGCCCTACAATTCTGCCACTGGAAATATGCCTGGAAGAACTCAAATCACTCTATTAAAAAGATATCTGCACACGTATGTTTATCGCAGCATTGTTCACAGTAGAAAGAACATGGAGTCAACCGTGTTGCTCATTGAAAGAGGACTGGTTAAAAAAAATATGGTACATATACATGATGGAATATTACACAGCCATAAAGAAGAACAAAATCATGAACTTCACAGCAACCTGGATGGACTTAGAGTCTATAATGCTGAATGATCTTTCACAGAAACAAAGAACTAAGTATCACATGTTCTCACTCATAAGCAGACCTTGAATAATTATCATAATACTATAAGAAAATGATTGGCAGCAGCTGGACACTGCCAGGAGGGGGATGGGTAAGTGGGATTGGCAGTAGTGGGAATCTGCCTGGGGAAAGGGGGGCACACCTCATCAACAAGGGTACCTGCATAATGAACATTTGTATACCTAACCCTGAAT
>NW_007029492.1:74918-85897 GCF_000164805.1 Carlito syrichta | reverse complement strand
CCCGCGGGCTCAGGCAATCCACTCACGTCAGCCTCATGAAGGGCGGGATTACAGGCTGAGCCACCGAGCCCAGCCAGACTTCCTTCTTGATTTAACTCTATAAACACTCAAAGCCCAGACCTTGGGTTTTGTCTTTGGCTCACTTATTTCAGTTTTAGCAAGACTCCTGCTTAGTCAATTTAGTGGGTCTTATCACCCCAGATATTTGAACAAATTCCTCATGCCTTTACCCTTGATGTCACTCTGGCCTGTCTTCAGCAAAAATCCTGTTAGACCAGTTTAGCAAAGAATTATCCTACCTGCATAATGAACATTTGTATACCTAACCCTGAATTGTATCCCACATCTTTAAAATAAAAAAAATTAATATAAAAAAACATTTTCATGGGGGACTAGGACTAGCCCCATCAATAAACTGAGAGAGAGACCAAGGGTCGGTTAAGCCAGATTCCTAGAGAAGAGGGTGGGGGAGAAGATGGAATGAGAATCACCACTGATTTACCATGTCCACTACCCACTGCAGGGAAGGATTGTAAACACACAGCACGTCCTAGACCCACTAGGACGGTGGAGGCGACAGAGTAGCATGTTGCAATAGATTTGGATGTTTTCTTTCTTCTTTTGCAGTAGTGCACAAGGTTAGGTAAGTCCCTAATTATTCTCAGGAGTGGTTTGGTTCTACCCAACATTACCAGGCCATGAGATCATGATTCACTCTGGCTCAGGTAGCATCAAGCTATGAAGGGGCGGTCTTCCAAGACTGATTTTAGGAAGGTCCTGTCTTCCAACACTCATTGTTAATGTTCCTTCATTTTTCAGATTCCAGGACATACTCATGGTGGGTGCTTTACCAGGTTGAGCTGCTAACTAAAGGATTCTTTGTATTTCCCTCCAAAATCTTCAACATTTTCTACCTGTCTGGTCACTTCCAGGAGCACCATTTTTCTTGCTCAAATTGTCATGAAGATCAGAAGAATCATTTTTTTATCCTTTTATGAATTAACTCATTCGTTTCCAGGTCCACCTGTTCTCAGATACCTTGTTGCCAACCTTCTGCCATCAATTTTACCAAAGAAATTCATCTTTGAACATCCCTTTGATTGTGTTTCTGCCTTCTCAGAAATGGTAAAAGGCTTTCATTTTCTCATCTCAGAAATAACATGGCCCAGCTTCTGTTCTTTGTTTCATTCAAGCAACCTTGTTATCATTTTCACACAGCACTCACTCTTTCCTTTCTATGAGTTATTGGTTGGCACTCTGTCTTCATGAAATCCAATTATTTATTTATTTATTTTTTTGAGTTGGAGTCTCACTCTGTCGCCCAGACTGGAGTGCAGTGGCCGCTCCCGGCCACCGCAGCCTTGACCTGCTGGGCTCCGGCGATCCTTCCGCCTCAGCCTTCCGAGTAGCCGGAACTACAAGCTTGCGCTACCACACCTGGCTGATTTTTTGATTTATTGTAGAGATGAGGTCTCGCTGCCCAGGCGGGTCTCGAACCCGCGGGCTCAGGCAATCCACTCACCTCAGCCTCCCAAAGGCACGGGATTACAGGCTGAGCCACCGAGCCCGGCATTTCTTTATTTTTTTTAAACAGCTCACTAAATAAATAAATAGGGTAAGAGAAAGCTCTTCTTTTCAGCAGAATTCCAATTAATAAGTGTAGGAAGAATTATGGAAATAGAAGATTACCTTTTGGCAAACACCACAGTAATACTTGTTGTAGGTGAGTATCATAGGTGGATGGCAAAATTAATGGGCAAAAGTAGAATGAGAAACAGGATATTTGCACAGTAAGTATATCCTCAGAAGAAATCTATTAATTACATGGGAAAAGGAATAATCTTTTAGTGGAGAACCTGTCAGATACTACGGCAACCAAATGATCAAAGCTAATATTACCTGTAATGAGACATATTGACATTGTGTGTCTCCTGATATGCTGGTCTGAGAAGGTCGCAACATTGCATCTGTGGCAACTGCATCTGTGGCAAAAAGACATACTTTTATTCAAGAAGATACATTAGACAAATCCAAATTGAGGGACAGCCAACACAATAGCTATCAGTACTCTTCAGAAGTGTCACATTAAAGAAAGACAAAGAAAAGATTGATCCAGACTACAAGTGGGTGAAGAAACATGGAAACTAGTTACAATGTGTGATTCCGAACTAGATCCCAGATCAGGAAGTGGCTACTAGCGGGATAATTGGTGAAATGTGAATGAGGTCTGTGGATAACTTAATAGTATTGTAATAGTGTTTACTTCCCCGTTTTAATAATAGTTCTAGGGTTATGTAAGATGTTAACATTTAATGACAGGCACACAGGAATTTTATTACCATATTTGCAAGTGTTTTGAAAATCAGAAATTATTTGAAAATTAAGGGTTAAAATTTTTTGTGACTTATCTCCAAATTGTCTTACCTCCCTAAAACCTGCCTATATAAACTGTATGCATTCAAGTCACACACAGAACTACCTTGGCAGAGTGTAAAATTTCAGGCCTGGTAGTGAGTGAATAACTATTAATTCAGGGATCATTCATTGAGCATCTACTGTGCCTTGGTAATTATACTAGGTATTGGGGTTTCATGGTGGGGTGATACGTACTTATTTATTTAAGCTTATATACCTTATTTCCCTACTCATGTGGAAAACTTCTAGAAGGCCAATTTAATATTTCTTTGCACTTTTCCACAAGATGCTTAGGACAATTCCATTTATAGAGCATTGGTAAAAATATATTGAGTATTATATCCTTTGGTGAAGATATATTGAATACTTGAATAAATATTCTATCCCCTTTCTGCTGAGTAAAGGCAGGCACGACACGGACCTCTTGCTTCTGGTATTAAGCTACCCTGACCATTTTGCCTCAGTTCTTACCCCCGTTTCCACAATCTCTTCCTTTTCTCCTCTCCTTCTGCTTCTAGCTCTGTGGGAACACACCACTTTCCCTGCAGTGCCAGACACCATCGAAACACTCTGATGATAAAAATATCTGCTTCATCCAGGACCTTAGGCAAATCGCTTGACCTCCTTCTGCCTCCTTTGCTCTGCCTCTAAAATGGGAATCCTAGCCAGGCTCGGTGGCTCAACCTGTAATCCCACACCTTGGGAGGCTGAGGTGAGTGGATTGCCTGAGCCCGCGGGTTCGAGACCCGCCTGGGCAACTTGGCGAGACTGCGTCTCTACAATAAATCAAAAATGAGCCAGGCAGGGTAGCGCGCGCCTGTAGTTCCAGCTACTTGGAAAGCTGAGACGGAAGGCTCGCCGGAGCCCAGTAGTTCGAGGCTGCGGTGACCGGGAGGAGCCACTGCACTCTAGTCTGGGCGACAGAGTGAGACTCCAAATAAAATAAAATAAATAAAATGGGAATCCTGATAATGACTTGTCAGAGGCTTTGACGTGCCTCTTTCCCAAGTCTTTGTGTAAATTATCCCTAATTAAGAGTAAGGATAAACTGCACTCCTTATGGGAATCTGCTGCTGGGAAAGGCAAGCCTGTTTTCGACTGTTTAGTTAGAGAAAGCTTCTTGTGCTTAAAACATTTTTTGGTCCTGCTTTCTCCAGAGTAAATCATAGCTGACAAAAGCCTTGCTTGTTCCTAAGAAACTTTAGCTAGAAAGTAAACAAAATCATATCTCAGATCCCTCCGAGGACGCCTTCAAAAGGAGCGTAATCATCAGGTTGGATAGAATCGAACCTGCATGAACCTTCGACCATTTTTACAGTGGTCTGAAAAACACACATAACTGGTGCTCATCGGTCCAGCTATAAAAGAAAAAGAAAGAAAAACACAAATAGGGATAGAGAACAGTTATTTTTAAACAGCACTGGAGTAAGTTTGTAAACTTACAAATTCAATTGGAAAGGAAAGATGTGTTGTGCCATTCTGGAGGTCTTTGGGGCTAAAAGCAGGTACCCTTCATTCCTACTCCTCTTCTTATCCTGAGTTTGCCCCTGGTGTGAGATGTGCTGTTTACAGGAAAGCCATTCTGTTTATTGCACACCTGCAACATCCAAGCCATAATTCTCCACGGCATTTTGGCTCCTCTGCTATTGTCTACACTAAAGGGTTCGACGTGCAAATATAAATCTGCTACTTCGTAGGAGGATAGTTAACAGAACTGCCCGGATATTGGCAGCTTAGGAATAGTTAACTATTGCCTTAACCAAGGGATCGCTATAAACACGCACATCCGAAGCAAACAGGGCAGGATTTGGAATGAAGGAGGGTGCACGTTTTAGAACAGCTTGTGAGCTGCTATGCTTACGGAAACTGCAGCAGGAAATGCACTGGAGGGACTAAAACCAGCCAGAAGACACAAGGCAGGCATGCATAAAATAATCGCATTGTCGTTTGTGTGCCAGAATTCAAAGCAGGCAGGGACATGTTAGTGTTGTGGGAAAGCTTTCTGTAGCCATTCCGAATATACATTCAGAGATGAGTATTTCAAGAGATGTCACAGAAAAGGGAAAATCCAAAGATTTTGTTACTTAGGGAAGGGCATAGAGAAAGGATTCCCTAAGGACTAGAAACTAAATAAACATATGCAGGCTGGGGCTGCCGATAATGGAGACTCAGGCTGTGAGAGTGGGCTAGCCAGTTCAGAGATACAGCATTCAGCATATTCAGTGTGGGCAAGAGTGATAGAAAAATAATCTGGTTAACACCCTGGGTAGAGGCCGAGATGCCACAGATGCAGCCGGATACAGGATCAGCGGTGTCCATCATCTTACGGCAGGCATGTGGAATATCCCTCCAAAGTGTTAAATCTATAGAGACAGACCAGCTAAAGTTGCATATTTAAGGGAAGAAAAAAAGAGAGAGAGACTCTCTGTAACTGTTTTTTCAAAAATCCAGAAATTAGCACCCAGCATCAGATACAAATGCACAGTGGAATCCAGCCTCAAAATATTTTGTTCCTGTGAATAACTCCTTAAAATTCTGCTAAGCTGTCACCATTTTAGCATAATTCACTCACCCCCACTGACCAATAGACCAGCAACTGGACAGCTAAGCAGCTTGTGAACACAAACCTAAAATATCCCAGAGAGAAAAAGCAGGAGTTTAAGCTGACTGAAAATAAGCACAGCTCCATCAGGTACAGATTGTGTATTATGCCATCTGGCCGGGACAAAAAAGATGACTAGAAGAACTAGAGGTCACTTTAAAAGGCCTCAGGGGAAACCGAGAGTGGAACTTTTCTCTTTCTATTAGGAAAGCTTGATAATCCACCATTCATATGTTTGAGCAGATCTTGGAACTTTGAAATAGCAGTTTTGACAGCTCTATATGGAATCTTGACTGGTTTCCTCACAGAGGTAGGATGATTCATGGAAGGACAACTCGCATTGGAAGAAGAGCTGCTGGCCCCAGCAGTCCTTAGCTGTCCTGATGTGGAATAACCTGGCATCTCTCTGCATCTCAGGTGCTTTCTGTCTCCATTTGTAAATTAGAGAAAACACCAGCAGCCCTTCCAACTTTGTAGTAGTGTTGTGGAGAACCAAAACAAGAGAACATTTATGGAAGTGCTTTGTAAATTGCAAAACACTGTATAAACGAAGGGCTTCTGTGAGAATATACCATTAGGGTGACACAAAACTCTTAGCTTCAAATGGCCGTTGTATTGTGATAGCCCCAAATCAGGCAAGCGCCCATGTGATGTTCATCTATCCTGAAGAAATCAGACAGAGGACAGGTTGGTAAAGACATGGGTTTATTATTGCTTATGGGAGGGAACTGAGGACAGCTGGTTGGTACAAAGCTCTCCACCCCCTTACAGACATGAAGAGAGATTATACACCCCAAGCATGGGAAAAGGAACAAGACACAAATAGCATTACGTGCAAAGAAGCAGAAACAAAGATATTTCTTCCCAGTAACTGCCTTAAATTTGCAGAGGTCTATATCTTCAAGGGCATTTTGACTGGACACAGATGGCTTTGCCAGGGGCCATTCTCCCAGTCAAGAAATGATTGTCATCAAGTGAGGGGGATTGGGGGATATCGCCTGCATTTACCTTGCAGTTATTGAAGAGGAATAAGGTAATTTTGGAAGCACAAAGTGACCTGTTGACTAAGGTTCAATTATAGCGATTAAGAGCCAACCTGCACCTGCAAAATAACCTTCGCTATGGAGGAAGTGTAATTGCCAAGAAAACTTTAGAAAGGAAAATAAGTATTTTAAAGTTTATTTTTATGTCTTTAATGTCTTATAAACTTATGTTTACATTCAAGATCGCATCTGCCTTACTTTCAAATTAGCTATGAGATATTCAAGTCTCCTTAACAGACCCTTTTCTACACAACTGGAAATCTCCACAGTTAATTCTTTCAATTGGGTTGATTCCTCAGAAAAAGGTAATGGTGGGATAAGTTTAAGAAGCACAGTTTTGTTTGTTCACTCAAGGAGCTCATCATTTATTTGCTTAAGGCTGTGACATCACTGCCTGCTCCACCAATCAATGCCCGGCAGAGAAGCTTCCTGTGTCAGTAGCATTTGCCTGGGAGCCAAAGATTCATTTGTATTTTTCCAGAGTTTGGCAATTAAATTGCTAAAATACTTTCTGTCCCAAGGTTGCTTTTTGATATTCAGGTAATGCTTAGCTATTCTAAGAGTTACAGAAAGTGATTATAAAGAAAATTTAGTTTGTAACTGTGGAGTTGTATAGAAGTCTCAATAAGTAGCTGAAAATGATTCTGGTGTTCTCAAACTGAGTTCTTTTTGGAGGAGTGCCTAATTAGTAGAAACCCAATCTTTAACATAGCAAAATAACACACACAGAACCTGGATCAGAGATATTAGCTCGAGAACACAAATTCTTCCTGCAGATCACCTGGGGACAGGAACCTACACCATGAAAGACATCTATAGATAGATAAATTTATTATTATTTGGGGGCAATCTCTATAACATTAATTCAAGTGAAAAATCACATAAGAGAAAGCTGCTTAGAAATCATTTCGTTGACAGTAATGAAGTGATTGTCATGTCTTGTTGCTTCATCACTGTAGGAAATGATATTTAAAAATAAGAGTCAGTGGTTAAGAGATACTTTACTTTTATATAATGTCTTGTTGTTTATAAGGTAACTTCACAGGTTGATGGACTCTCATGCTGAAATGCACAGGCCTGAGAACGACTTGGATTCAAAATCCACCTCTCTTCCTAAGTAGCTATATGTATTGAATGAGAAACTTAAATCTCTAAGCCTCAGTTTCCTTACTTGTAAGGTTATAATAGCAGCCTTGGGGTGTCATTTTGTGGATTCAATGGTCTAATGTCTCCAATATCCCTGGCCTAGGGGTAAGGGCTTGAAAATACTAATTTTCCTCTCACTATGTGAAAGTTGATGAGTTTGGCCAACCTTTGGTGACTGAATTTGAGTGAATCAATGACAAAACTCCATCTGGAATCTCTTTCATTCCATTGGCCAGAGGGACATTACAGTCCTAAAGAAAGCCAAGAGGCCAGGCTCGGTGGCTCAGCCTGTGATCCCAGCACTTTGGGAGGCCGAGGCGAGTGGATTGCCTGAGCTCGCGGGTTTGAGACCCACCCGGGCAACTTGGTGAGGCCTTGTCTCAACAATAAGTAAAAAATAGCGCTCACCTGTAGTTCTGGCTACTTGGAAGGCTGAGGCAGAAGGATCTCCGGAGTCCAGCAGGTCGAGGCTGTGGCGGCCAGGAGCGTGCCACTGCGCTCCCGTCTGGGCGACAGGGTGAGACTCCAACTCCAAAGAAAGAAAGAAAGAAAACCGAGAATCAACACCTAGTAATCAATTATGAGTGCGTTTTCTTTTCTCTAGCAATAGCAACTAGTGGTATTAGTTTTAATGAATGTGACGCAGCCTCCATTCGAAAAGGGTCTGTATTCCCAAGGTTTGATTAGTGCCTGGATCTAGTAGGCGCTCAACAAATATTGCCAAACAAAGGAATAAATAAATTACTCTCAATATCTGTAGTCTATTCTCTTCCCTTTTCATCTGGCATTTGTATAATTTCTACCCGTACCTTTAAAATATGTATTTTTCATGTGTTTTTCCTGGGTGTTTCTAGCACCCTGCAAAAGGTTGAGAGAACTCCCTCCACCTAGACTACCAATGAACAGATTCCTCATTTAATTTTCTCTAGATGTTCCCAAAGCAGAACCACTGCTCTGTTCTGCTCTTAGGAGCTTTAATGCATGAGATTCCCTCTGCAGAGCTTCTGGCATGTTCCTCAGCCCCTCCATATGGACTTTTCCATATGAACTTCCCCTCTCTCTTCCCTTCTGGTCAGTGTCACCAACACAGTCCTTCCCTGATGGAGATACTAAGTGATTCCTGGTCTAGGTGGTTGACAGTCGGCCTGGCCTTTCTTTTCTTCCTTAAAATTGAAAACCTATCTCATTGCACACTGAAGTGGACTGGCTTTTGATTCAGAAATGTTTTACCAGAAGAACAACTTGGGCTTGTTTTCTAAATGAGCTCTAACAGTTACACTAGAAGCGACATCTTCTTTGCTGCCATCCCCTACTTCCCAATGTTAGATTTTAAAAATCGGGGGAGAGTGGTATTTATGTGTGATATGTGGGCATGCGTATGGTTGCTTTAAAAATATATTCAAGGAAAAGAAGAAAGAAAACATCCACTAAAAGAAATGAAGCCTTATACCGAGTGTTGCAACCCCTTTATTGATTGTTTTCGTTTTCCTAATAAACTGCTCCCTGGTTCCAATATCCAAACCAGAGGAAATGATCTCTTAAACAATAAAAACATAATGTTTTCTTAAAAATCAGGAAACTATAGGGTGATGGTAGAAAGACAGCTTTAGCTTTTCAGTGCTAATTGTATATCATCAATAGTAGAAGACTTCAATACAATTCACTGGACATAAGGGGAGAGTAAGGGCGAACAGAAATCTGTATTTTTGTCATATGTGACAGGTCAGGCTATTGGTTACTATTTTAAAGGGGCTTTGCATTTATTAACTATTCCATTTACATATACTGACATAGGTCCACATTTACAAATGGGCTGTTTTGCATGCATTTTCAGACTGAGAAAAAGCAAGCCTAATGGGCTCAGCTTCCTGACATTCCTCCTCCTTCTCGGTGAAGGGGTTACTTTAAAAAATCAACAGCTAAAAAACAATTTGGCTCGGGCATTTTAAAAGCAAAGATCAGAACAAACGTTCACTGTTTCTTTTCCCTTTTGAGGTTTGCATATAATACAATAGTTTAAAATAGAAAACAGTGCTGCTTCATGGACCACACTGAGATTGTGGCCTTTGGAAGCAAATTAAAAAAAAAAAAACTTAAAAAAAAATAGACGTGCAAATTAGTCATGACTGTGCACTGTAGTTAAAATAGGCACTACATAAAGTCTATCAGCATTTCCGGCTGATAGGTTTTAGGGTTACAATTTCGAATATATTTAAGAGGTCAAAACCCCAAGTACTGGGTCGAGTATCATCTTCTGGGCAGTGCCTAGTAGTGGATAATTTGTAGGATTCATAGTCTTTAAACCATCATTGACAGGACAGTTCAGATGAGTTCTAAAGAAGCTATTATAGCCCGTTGGAGAAGTAATGCATGTATTTAAAATACATTAAGTATTGCCAGGCAGCCACTCATTGCTTCCAACAAATAAAATGCTTTTAAAACTGCCTGAACCGTGACCGGTTCTGCCTAGCACGGTGTCTGGTGCTCAATAAATATTTAATGAAGGAAATGAGTCTTTGCTAATGTTGATTTAAAAAATAATAATAATAATAAAACCGAGCCTGCGGAGTTGTTACACCTCGGAGCAAGTGGAAATACGTAGAGAAAAATGAAAGGGTTTTAATTTGGGGCCCCGACCCTCCTATCGGCGAAAACGGGCTGTCTTTAAGGTCCAAGAGTCCACATGGATCAAGCGAGAAGTTCGCACCCCAACCCCGCCCCACCCCCACCTCCCCACCTTCCCGGAACCGTTGCTAACCCGAAATAACACCCACCAGCTCGAGTTCAGAAATTCAAAACAAGGACTGGGTGCAGGATAGAATGTCAACCTCGGTGTTTGGCCCGCACAGCTGACTTTTGTACGTTCCACCCCGAGACTCCTCCCCGAGACCCAAGCTTTGTGTAGACGCTTCTTCAGTTACCGGGAGTTCGAGCGAAAGGGCATCTCCCAGGGAGCCGCAAGGATTCCCTTGCTCGGGCGCTCTCGGTGCTCTTGAATTCCTCCCTCTCTCCCTTCCTTCCTTCCCCGGGGACGTGAAGGGCTGAGATGGACGTTCTGGGGCGAAGATCGGGGGTCGGTGAACGCAGACCCAGCAGAGCGGAGCTTGGAACGACCCCTGTCTGCGGGCCGCGGGGCGGGCACCCCCGGGAGCTCGGAGGGCAGGGACAAGACCCAAGAAAGGTCTCGATCCGGGGGGCACGGCGGCCGCAGCTGCAGCCGGGAGCTCGGGGCCAGGAAAAGGGGCGGCGGCGGAGGGGGATACGAGAGGGAAATCACCAGACACCCCCCACCCGGGACTCGTTACCATCACAGCGAGCTGCGCGCACTCCGCGCCTCCCCCACTCGGTTCCCGCGCGCGCACGAGTCGCAGGGCCCGGCCCGGGGCATCCTGCTGGGGGTTCCCGCTTTGGCTCGGGGACCGGGGCGACCACGCTCCTCCCGGGACTCCTCGATGCTCGCTCCTCGCTTCCCTCGGCTCTCCAGCGGCGGCTCCCCACTCCAAAGCCCCCGGGAGCCCCCACCCCCGTGTGAGGCCCCGCAGTGTTGGGCGAGGACAGAAGGGGGAGCCAGGGACGGCGCCCAAATCCTAGAGGAAGCGGGGAGGAGGGCGGGCTGGAGGCAGCGGGGCCCGCAGAGTCGCCCCTGCGCCCGTGGACGCGCCCCTGCGCCCGTGGAGCTTGGAAGCGCCCAGAGCGGAGGGGGAAGCGACTCGGCGTGCGCCCCAAACTTCTGATGGGGCCCGGCTTGCGGCTGCGGTCGCCGGCAGGGAGGC
>NW_007029492.1:0-74776 GCF_000164805.1 Carlito syrichta | reverse complement strand
GGCCCGCCCGGGCGTCCGCCGGGCGCGGGCGTCTGCCGGGTGCGCGCTGCTTGGCGGCGGCCGCTGCCCGTGCGGGTGAAGGAGGGGGGCTGGGCGGTCCCCGCTCCGAGGGAGCCCTCGGGTCTGGGCCAGCGGCGGAAGAGACCTGTTGAAAACTCTTCACGCCAACTGGAGAGACAATCGAGTCGCCGGGGCAAACCCCTCTCTCCCATCTGATCTTTTCCAGTGTCATACACGCCGCATTGCGGTGAGATTGCTGTTCCTTTAAATGGGCCAATAATTTCCAGCCCTCTCCCACAAATTCCCCCAACCGGGGATTTCAATGTAAAGCCATTCAAATAAGTAAAAACCACTTTACCGCTGTTCGAAAATTCGCATGCATTTCTTCTGCTTAAAATTTGATATAGGGCATTTTTTTTTTTTTGTATTACCATTTATCGCTTGCCAAGAAATAATTAAGAATAGGAGCTCGAAGATTAATTTTAAATAAAAAATCTTCTCAAATGAAAATGTCAGGTCATAAAAATTCCTTTTAAATCATAACAGCATATAAATCTTTGAAATTAACCATGTAATTACAATGTCTATCAACTTTTACCTTGAGCTTTGAGCCTCTCTTTTTAATCTTCCATTCTTTTTTAATGAATAGCTATTTTGAAATTAAAAAGTACTGTTCATTACACATGCCCCACTATAATAGGGTTTTTATCATATTTGCTCTATGTAAAAAATACTTGCTACTTTGTAATTATTCACACGCCGATCCTTTCCTATATTGAGTGGAAAATAAAAAATGAAATAGAAGTCAGAGGTGCTTTAGAGCTGAATGATTTACACAATTCATTAAGGACGGTGATTTTTCAGTTAGCATCAGATTAAATGGTTACTTACTCTCAAATAGCCCTTGGGGAGTTGAATTGCTGGGTAGCAAACAGATTAAAGTTTGCATTGAAAGAAAAATTGAATTCAGAGGTAATCAATAGCATAATAGGGGCAGTGAGTGGTGCCTGCTGCCTGAAATGAAATTACCATATTTTTAATCTTAATTTTCCACTCTGTTTATCTGACAGTGTGGATGTGCAATCCAAACAGATAATGAGAGAGTGGGATATTGACACCGCTGTCCTCTGGAGTGCTTGTTTTCAGTGATTAAATGCTGTGATCTGTGATTACTTTGTGCAGGGATGTCGGGGCTGCTGGCCAGAACCAGGGGAGGGGCACTCCCTCAGCAGCTGTAGCTTGCGACTCTCCCAGATCCTGATGTCTGAAATTCATTTTCCATCAGCAATATTGAAAAATAAAGATCACCTATTTATATATATACTTCGGCAGCACAAACTGCGATAATTAATCCTATTATTATTGTTGTCCTGACTCAAAAACGTTTTAATTAGATCAATATGTAGTGAACCCTCGCAGTAAGTTCTGTATTAATGAGCTAACAAACTTGCTTCTTATAGGAAGATGTGAGTTACAGAAGGCAATACGTTGGGAAACTTTGAAGGGAAAGTGTGTTGTCATTAGGGAAGCAGGAGAGAGACGACCAGGGGCATTGTTAAAGAAATCTGGCCCCAGAGGCCGCAATTATGTAACAAGCTGTGATCATTTTTTAAAATGCAAATAGTGTTCTTTGGGTATAGGGAGAAAGTCTTCTTGTGCATTTAATGAAATTAACACCTCTAGCTAAGTTAGGAAAAAAGACCCCATCACAAAATTTTAAAGTTACATAAATCCTATATTCTCAAAATGTAATATCTTTTGATATCTAAATGCACTGTGATGGTTAGTATAGTTCTGTTGAACACCTTATATCAAAGGTGTCATTCCATTTTGCCACGAGGAAATTGACAGTGCTTCACATAGACAACGTATTATGAATGCATCATTTGAATTTGAATTCGCTTAGTCCTGCTATGGGAATAGATTGACAGTAGATGATGGCTATCTACCATCCATACCAACAACTTGCAATGTCCAGCCTACACACTGTGTAAAGTCTGCATGTGTTTGGAGAATTGGTAATTATGCATATTTAATTAATTTATTCTCCCTTGATACATATGTGTACCCAAATAAAAAGACCTGAAGAGAAAGGGTGATGGGCAACACACGGACTATCTGATAATAGATTATTACACAGTATTTATTTCTCTAAACTGGACACAGTCACAACAAGCAAGTAATGGTGGTATACCTCTTTCAATCCTTCCTTGGCCTTGGCTGGAAGTATTGTCTTCTGTTCCTAGAGCACATATTAACTTTATTTTTTCTCTAACCATTTTTGATATCACAACTCTCTGGTAGGAGAGAGGGAGCCCTAGGCTAAGTACTCAGAAATGAAGAATGAAAAATAACTTTGTGGAAAAAAAAGGTGATTGAACATCACAACTGTGTGTGAATTCAAGTGTATTAACTCCCTGGTTGGAAGCACTCCTCACAAGAATCCCCAACTTCTCCAAGGAGCCTCCTGGTTGAAATGGGAAAGTTTTAGGAAATTAATATTTTAACCCTCACGGGGCTACAGGCAACTCTGTTTTTGTCACATATATTTTTTAGCAAAGAAACTGGGGGAGCATGTATGCTCACACATATTGACCAATGACTGTTGCTTAGTTTTTTATTTTAAGCATAGACTAAGGAAATTCCCATGTGTTATATAAACCCACGACGAGAATGGTACATCTCGATTTTACCGCCTGCTTTAGATGTGCTGTATGCTGTATTATTTTGTAAATTGCTCTAAAGACAGGTGACATAGGATCCACACAATAAATGGATATAATCAAGTCCAAACGAATCTCTATAGTAGTGCTGAAATGAGCTTAAAATTTCTGCTTGGAGTCTTTAAAAAAAAAAATCACAAAAAGATGTATCAGGCAGATTAACCAGAGTTTGGACTGATGCTTTCACATAGAGTTTTAGTACCATTTTGACAATTTATTCACTCTTCAGAAGAATCCATAAACTTGAATATAAACTACATAGAGTTCTGTCTTCATTACAACAAACTCATCCAATTTTTTGATAACTTGTATTGTGTGCTCTAAAAAATTTTTATCAATACTTAAACATGCTGATTCTTATAGCAATGGAATATGGTTGATAATATCCTTTGACATGGAAAGTAGTCAAAGTGCTATTGGAACTTTTCCCTATCTCCTGACTACCTCTGTAATCCAACTGAAACCTGGGTTTTCTAAGGATACAAAAGCTTTCCTCTACCCTTATACCTGCAGTCACCATTCGAAGTTTATTGAGCTTTAGTGCACACAAAGAGAGGGAGAAAATCCAAACCAATCTCTTTCCTTTCACTTTCTAAATCCTGACATGGTCCATCACCTTTTAAAAATAGTGAGCTGGCCTTCCCCAAAAAGGAGAAAGGAAACAAATCTAATAGAAAACAATAGAAGAAGGATAATCTAATCTTTAAATAAGGAGACATGTTTCTGAAAGCTTAAGAAGGGCGAGTTTCACACATGTCACCTTCTCCTGAAAAATGTGAGCCCTCCAGGAGGTGGAGAGGGAAATATTAATGCTATTAATCCATTGTCCTTGAATTCTCCCTAAATAGATAGGATTTGAGAGAAGGCTCTAGATCACAAGAAGTGGAAGTATTGATGGAAAACAAATGGCTTCCTCCTGATTGGCGTTTAGTTTGTTCAACCATTAATAAGCCAGTCCCTGGGAAAACCTAAAGTGTTCCAAAGAACCACGCACACAGACAAGTAGCTGTTACTTTCTATAGGTGACCCAAGCTTTCCTTCCAAATCAGCCTCTCGTGGCCCAGGGAAGAAAGTAAATGTACTTATCCCAGATTTTGGCAATGAAAGTTTATTCTGGGGCACTGCTAGGTTGAGTCACATCTCAAATACATTTTGTGTTAAGGAAATAAGGGTTTTCTTCAAGGAAGGACTCGGTCATGACTGTACAAATACATCTATGAATTTTTTTCACCTGAGCCTGATTTTGTTGTTGTTAACTTTTGAAGTCTTTGCTTTCCTGTAGATTGAAGCCATCATGGCAGCACACACTAAAAAAAAAGTTACCAATGATGCAAAAAGAAAAGTGACAATTTCTATTGAGTGAAGATAATAAATAGACAATAAATTGTGAACTTCCTGCAGTCTGCATAGAGTTATTTATTGCTCTATTAGCAGAGCCAAGCACAGTGCCTGGCACATAGCAGGTACTAGTTATTTGCTTAATGAATGAATATACAGGTACAGCAAAAGTTTGAGGATTATCAGAGCATTTTGATTTTAAGCATCATTAATAAACCAGACCTCAAAAACTGAAGTTATGGTAAAAAGCCAATATTTTCAGAGCTTGCAGCATTTCCTAGCTTTACTCTATCTAAAAGTTTATTACTCTACCAAACAACTGAACAGATGGAAGCGGTGGCCTAGTGATTTACTCTCTATTTGATCAGATACTCAGGAAAGCACAAATAATCACCTTCCAGACACTGTTAGTCCTACCTGATGCTTGGGCTCCACTCACAAATTGTCTAGACATTTTACTTCCTATCTATCCCTTTCTTTCCCTTTGAGAAGATGGGCTCTTTGGAAACAGAAACCAAGTCCTATCTTTTTTCCACGTTACTTGGCACTGAGGATACTTCCCAAAGTGTTGAATGAATTAAAATATAAGACTTGTGTATGATGGCAAAATCTTATTCTAAACAGTCTCTGGTTAAAGCATCACTATAAATACTGTCGTTTGGACAGTTTCATTGCAATCTTTGTTTCTGTCTCTCAGTGTTCCTTGGGGAGGCAGTGAGCAATCAGGAGCCTTTTCCTCATCTGTAAAATGAAGGCACATCTCTAGGTAGCTTTAAAATTCTATAAGTCAGAGAAATGTTTTGTTTGAGCACAGTGGCTCACACCTATAAGCCCAGCACTTTGGGAGATTGGGGTGGGAGACTCACTTGAGACTAGAAGTTTGAGCAACATAACAAGATCTCATCTCTAAAAAAAAAAAAAAAAAATTAACTGGATGTGGTGGCATACACCTGAGTCTCAACTACTCAAGAAGTTGAGGCAGGAGGATTGCTTGAATCCAGGTGAGGATGCAGTGAACTATGATCACACCACTGCATTCCAGCCTGGGTGACAGAGTGAGACCCTGTCTCTAAATTAATTAATTAAAAATATTTTTTTCTTGAAAATTTAGCATCTAACTAGACTCGTTCAAATGTAAATGTCTGTGAATAAATCTTCCCATTTGATTTTTCTCTAGCTAAGACTCCTCCCACAATCATGAGTCCTGTCTGATTCTTTCATCCAGACAAAACTCATAGCCACCTGTTAGTCTTAAATCAGAGAAGAGGCCCATTTTGCTGTTAACTCCCATGGGTATTGTGGTAACCAACCCCCAAGATGGCCCACAATAATCCCTACTTCTTGGTCTTCACTTCCTTGTGGTGTCCTCTCCCACACTGTACCCGAGTTGTCTTTTGATCAATAGAATACAGAGAAGTGGTGGCATGTCACTTCCTAAATTAGGCTATAAAAAACAGTGGCTTCAGGCTTTTATTCTCTGTGTGCCTGTCTGTCTTCATTTGTTGTAGGAGAAGCCAGTTGCCATGTTGTATCTGCCCTGTGGAGAGCCCCACATGACAAAGGACAGAAGCCCCCAGACCATTACCTCACAAGGAACTGGAGAAGCCAGCAGCCATGTCGTGAAGGCATTCAGGCAACCTATGGAGAGGCCCACAAAGCAGAAAATGGAAATCCCTGCTAAGAGCCAATGAGACCCAAGTTACATCAACAACCACACAAGTGAGCTTAGATGCAGATCTTTTCCCAGTCAAGCCTTCTGATGAGACTATAGCCCTGGTTGGACCTCACTTCAAGAGGGAACTTGAGTCAGAATCCCCCACCCAAGCTGCTCCCAGATTTTTGTCTACAGTGACAGTGAAATGTTTATTGTTTTAAACGGCTAAATTTTAATATAATTTGTTATACAGCAAGAACAAGTATCAAAATATAAGCATTATTTACCAGTTTAATTTCAATATCATGCGAATACCAAGTGCACATCTACAAGAAGGCTTTTTATTGTTATGAAACTTTTCTGCCTTAGTAGGTGTGAAGTCTAAGAAGTCTAAGATGTGGAGTGTAAATTAACAACATCCTAAAATGTGGAGTCTGCACAGTCAGGGTGTTTGCTTATGCAATTTGTGACAAAATGTCTTCTTGCCTTTATGTCTCTGCTATTTAAATCTGAAGACTGCTTTACTGAAACCTACTAGTAACCTTCCCCCCAAAACCTGAAATTATCTTTTGGTGGGTGGGCCCCTTGTAGTATACTTGGAATTTGTTCCTCCAGATCAGATGGACAACCAAGTTTTTATCTGGAAATTTTGAGAAGGTTGTGTCACGATTTGGGGAAGAAACATCCTGAGTTGTGGCAAACAGGTGCCTGGTTCTTCCGCCATGACAACGCACCTGCCCACACCGTGCTGAACGTGCAGCAGTTTTTGACCAATGATGGCATGATCCCTGTGTTCCACTCTCCCTATTCACCCAATCTCACCTTGAGCAACTATTGGTTTTGTTTCTCTGAATGAAAAAAGTCCTCAGAAGGAAACGTTTTGCCATGTGGAAGAGGTGAAACAAAAAAAAACCTGGCAGAAACACTAAAAGGCATCAAAATCGACAGGTTTAAAAACTGTTTTGAGCACTGAAAAAAGCATCACAATAGGTGTATTAAATCAAACAAAGAGTATTTTGAAGGTGACTGAAGTCTAAACGCATAAGAATGAATCTATAATTTTTCATAAATAAATTTTAGGGGTGTATATTTATGAAATCTCATAGTGATGGGACCCAGATCAATAACTATTTTTCTGGCCAATTAAAAAAGAATACATGTATCCAGCAAACTTACAAGTGAAATGAGAACAGGATAAACTACAAGATATTCATGGACACCAGTTCACTAGTTTCTTCTTACTCAGTTTGAAAATCAGGATTATAGATCCATATGGGACAAGAGGAGATGCTAAAATCAAGGCATGGCTGTAAGTGGAATCCTCGATATTATTCATCTCTATTTTTCCTTTTAAATTCTCTAAAAATGGGGTATTTACAGACGCAGTGGCTCATGCTTGTCATCCCAGCCATTTGGGAGGTGGAGGCGAGAGGATTGCCTGAGCCCAGGGGTTCAAGATCAGCTTGGGCAACTTGTCTCTATGATTAACATCAACAACAACAAAAAAATTAGCCAGGTGTGGTGATACATGCCTGGAGTTCCAGCTACTTGGAAGGCTGAGGCAGAAGAATCACCTGAGCCCAGCAGGTCGAGGCTGTGGTGACTGTGAACGTGCTGCTGCACTCCGGCCTGGGTGAGGGAGTGAGACTCCAACTCAGGAAACAAAGAAACAAACAAAAATTCCAAAAATGGCAACATGACAGATATTTACAAACAAAAGCATGCAACTGATTTGGGATTTTGATAGAATGAGTATAACACATTTGTTCAGATTATAGAACTAAAATCAATTCTAGTTTGAATGTAGGTATTTTCCTTATCAGCTTAATCTGAATATTAAACAACAGCTACAAATTTTTGACAACGCTAATAATGACTGTTTACTGAGCACTTATACGATCTATACACCCTTTTCCACATCTAATTCAAATCTCCCTTTGGGTTGAATTTGAGTAATAGATACTATTATCCCCTTTTAAGCATGCAAAAGTGGGGCTGAGAGGGTTGAAATAATTTGCACAGTTAGTAATAGTGGACCCAGGATTTGAAGTCAAATTTCTCAGAGTCCAAGTTTTATGCTCTTCATATTATGCTATATATTGCCATCCCCTATTAGTATTTCTATTCCTTTCATTAATGACAATGTATTAGCAATTGTTGCATCCTTTAGTACGGATTTATAGCTAATTCATAACTAACAACAGCAACGACCTCCCTCAGGTTCAAAAGGATTTCATGTTACACTCAAGGTGAGAAAGAAGAAGTTTCCATTTACTGAAAAGACACTTGGAAAGGTCAAAGGTCATCAAAGGAGCTTTCACTTACTGAGGAGCCACTCAGAAAGGTCAAAGGTCATCATCCTTTCACAGCAAAAGTCTGATGGTTCTGAGCTTTAGACCTCTCTTCACCCATCTGATGAGTAAAGGCGGTGGGGTCAGCATTTTATGGATACAGTTTCATCACACGCCTGTGTTTCGTGACTGTCACCATCTCCCAAGTTTTGGAGTTGGCCTTTTGTCTCAAAATATCATTTCCCTTTCAAGTTTTCTATTGAGGGCAAATATGATTTTAATATATTTCTGAGTGTTCAATGCCAACCTTTAAAAAATCTATACACATATAATTAGATTTTTTTTTTCCAAAGGAGAAGGCCATTCATGTTATTCATCTTCCCTTGGAGTCTGAGCTGGAGTCCTTGGGTTCTCTAGTTAGGATTCAAATCAGGCAGCTTCATCAGAGAATTTCCGGGCGGCAGTCACACTGGCTCTGGGTAATATTTGGTACTCAGACTTCCAGGGTGGTGGGTAAAAAGGAGGATGGCAAAGCGCTCTCAACTCTTGAGCAGGCTGGCATCTTCAGACACCGCCTTGTCTGCCATCCCGTCACTCTGCAGATGTCACAACTGCAAAAGTCATCAAAGAAAAACGGAAAGAGAAACAAAGCAGCTCAGGGAGTCATACATAAAAAGGAGGTCGATGATCATTTGTTAGAGTGCATATGAAGTAGTGGGGTAATTGTCACCTCTTAACCGCCCATAGGAATAGCCTGTCTTAAAAATCAGAGAAAAACGGATTCAGTGCTTTGGTTTGTGTGTTATTTTCTGTGTGTGTGTGTGTGTTATTCTTTCAGTAAGAGGTGCTGCAAATTCACTGAATAGTTAAATAATGTGATTCTGAAGTGTTTATTTTTCCTTCATATTCAAGTGAACTGCCCCATTTTGAGGATGATTTGCTACAATATTGCCGCCACTGCAGTGTATAAATATCTTTGGAAAATTGAGAGTGTAAATGTTTTGCAAATAGCTGTGCTGGGCTCTTCTCTCCATAAGGTCTGTATCTCAGACTTCTTAAGTTCGTTTTCTGATTTCCTAAGTTGGTCTTTGTTGCTTTCTTCTTTTAAGCCAGATGTTTCTTTGTACCTTTGTGCCGTTATCCCCATTTTAAAGATTTAAAACATTAGTACTTATTTAGCAGCATGAACAAAAATCCTACAGCATAGGTTTATAATATCCTGATTTACTGAGCTGTGCAACCAGATGAAAACAGTCTCTATTTTTGTTATGCACCGTTGATCCCTGAATAATCACTGACAACAATCTCTAAGAAAAAAATATTATCTTGACTCAGGCACCTGTTATAATAGCAATGACAACATTAAAATAGAAAAATTAAATCAATGATTTCTAATTAGATTAAATTGGTATTAGAATACAGCCTATATTATTTCTGTTTTGTAAGCAGATTAAGTAAATTTTGCTTCCATCTGTTTTATTTTGGGGAGGTTTAGACAAATGACATCTACTTGATTGAGTCATTAAAACAGTTAATACAGTTTAAAACGCATTAAGATACATTATTGATGTTTTTCATTGACATACTCTTAGATTACCTTGTGAAATATCTCTCTGCTACTGTGGGATACCAATGTTCTGCTTCACTTACAGAAATTTGTAACTTAGATTAGTGAGTTAATAGTTAATCAGCATACAAGGGGGACCCAAAAAAAACAGGATTTTTTTTTTTTTTTTTGAGGGGAAGTCCCTTGTATACAGGCTTCCCCAGCAAGGTAACCATTCTAGGAAACCATTGGCATCAGTGGATCAGCTAGCATTGTTGTGAGAGGCTGTGTTCAGTTTCAGTGAGTTTTGGGAGAGGATTCTTTCAGTGTGTTTGCCCATTTCATGATGGGTGATTTACAAGCATACCTGTCCACACTGCGCAGAGTTTTAAGCAGGAAAATACTATGTTCTCTTCCTTCCTGTGCCCCAGCACCTATCTCTGTTCCCCACCCTCAGCACCCCACCCTCCCTATTCACCCAATCTTGCCCTGAGCCACTTTTTTTTGCTTCCCCTGATTAAAAAAAAAAAAGTCCTCAAAGGGAAACGTCTTGCTGATGTGGAAGAGGTCAAACAAAAAATGGTAGAAGCACTAAAAGCCATCAAAACTGGTGAGTTAAAAAACTGTTTGAGCAGTGGAAAAAACATCTCGATAGGTGTATTATATCAAATGGAGAGTACTTTGAAGTTGACTGAGGTTTAAACATGTAAGAATAAACACAATTTTTAATAAATAAATTATGGGTTTCCTGGGATCCTCCCTCATAGTTTAAACCCAAGGGCTCTGGGCATTTTTGATAGCGTATCCCTATAATTAAGGAAATCTGAGCATGTACCCCACCTGAGAATGTTTATTTTTATAAAGTATACACATGTGCTACTTCATATAGCAAATATTAATAAATCTTAGTTTCTTTCTTACCTTTTAGATGAACAATATCTCAGTAAAATTTCTATCTTTCTTCCTGCACTCCAGAGGATGATTTTGGACATATCCCACTTTGGAGATTTTTTTTTTTTTGATAAAAATTATTGTAGAGTTTCAACTTTTCAAGTGAAGATTCCTTTTTTTATTTTAAGTATTTATACGTTGTCCTTCATGTACTTAAGTTACATATTTAGCCTTTGAACTGTCCTTTTTTGATGTTTACATAGCTTTATTGCAATGTAAGTGTAAAAAATGAACAATGCAATATTAAAGGACATGTAGTCCTTTGATCTAAAAGCAAAGTGTGATTAAGTGTCTGTAAATCACAGCGTCCATTTATATGAAATAGGTGCAGGGTCAGAGGGATAAGGAGGACAAAGAATTGCCAAGTAGCTGAAGGTCTCCTATAAGAAAGAAGTCCAAGCTTGTTCTGTGTCTTTCTAGAAAGACCACTCAGAACCCAATGGAAGTTACTAGGAGGCAAATTTTGCTCAAGTAAGAACATTTTAATTTACAGATTTATTTAAAATGAAGGCTTTCCTAGCACAGACTGCCTTGTCCTCTGGTACACCCAATCCTAATCTAAGTAGGGTTTGGAACTGTTGGGAATTTGTAGATTCCTACACAGGATGGAAGTTGGAGCAGATGGTCACTCTTGTTCCTTTTAGTTCTGAGGTCCTGTGATTTTATAATAATCAAAAAACAATTCTTCTTCAAATGTGTGAAGGCAATGGAAGAAGTGGAGGTTGAAGCGAGGTTCCACTGTCGAGGACCACAGGAAGAAATCCAGCTTCAATCAGGAGCATTTGTTATGAGACATTGTATTGAGTGAGTTTGGGAAAGTTCTTTCATAAGAGATCTTTGCAGAGGTTGAGGCAGGAGGATGGCTCAAGCCCAGGAGTTTGAGACCAGCCTCTACAACTTAGCAAGATCCCATCTTTACAATTCTCTTTTTTTTTTTTTAGCTGGAGTCTCACTCTTGTCACCCAGGTTGGAGTGTAGTGGCACGCTCCTGGCCACTGCTGTCTCGACCTGCTGGGCTTAGGCGATCCTTCCACCTCAGCCTTCCAAGTAAGTGGAACTACAGACACACACCACCATGCCCGGCTAGTTTTTGTGATTTGTTGTAGAGACAAGGTTTCACAAAGTTGCCCAGGCTGGTCTTGAACCCCCGGTCTCAGGCAGTCCTCTTATCTCAGCCTCCCAAGTTACTGGAATTACAGGCTAAGCCACTACACCAGGGCTAAAATTAAAAAAAAAAAAAAAAAAATTAACTGGACAAATTATTGTGCATCTGTAGTCCCCCAACTACACAGGAGGCTGAAGCAGGAGAATCACCTGAGCCCAGGAGGTCGAGGCTGTGGTGAGCCCTGACTGTGCCACTGCACTCCAGCCTGCATGACAGAGTGAGATCCCCAACTCAAGAAAAAAAAAAAAAGAGCAAAAACTAAAACAAAAAAACCAAACCTTCCAGTAAAGAAGAGAGGAGAAAGTGCCATTTTAATGCTTCTTTGACTTGCATCTTTTGTTTATGAGAAATTTACATGAGTCAGTGGGCAGGAGCAGTCTAATAATGCATTATGTTAAAAAAAAGAAAAAAGAAATACTATGTTGCTTGAATCCTCCCAGATTCAGAGCCACGGGCTGTGTATGGGCTTCTGCTCTGTGCAGCATCTTACAAAAATAAATACAATGGAAAATAAAGAGAAGATGAAATTTCCATCTATAGGCATGAGAGGCAGAGAACTCCAAGACCCTTCTTCCTGGGTGACAAATAGGCAGCCTGTGCGGTGAATAGTTCTACTTATTGAGGGTTTCTGGGAGCAGAAATCAATGCTGTAGCTTATGGGGCAGGTGCAGTGCAAATAAAGCCCCTCAGTGCCATCCCCAGGCTCAAAGAGGCATGAGCTCATACAGTTCACACAGCCACAAGGAAGCTGCCAGCTCTGCCCATCTGGAGGCCGCTGTCGTGACCAACTCCCCAGGGGGGTGGGTACCCAGCTCTTCTGCCTCTGCTACGAAGATCACAACTTCCTTCCCCAACAGAGGAGGGGAAAAAGCAAACCTCTTTTTTAAATTATTTTTTTAGGGCAAGTCCAGAGAGTTTTGCCTCTGACTGGTACAAGACTCAAATAAAAAAGGAAGCACCAGTTTTACCAACTGGACAGCTAGGGTTAGCTGCATGATGCTCTGATGGCTTGCGGCACAAGTTGAGCTGATCTGGCCTAGGAAATGAAACGTGTATGTCTAATGCATGCCAATGATGGGGGTAAACTCAGTCGAGACTTTGCACTCAGTAATTATTTAAATACCCAGAACAAACCAAGCACTGATTTAAAATGGGATTCTTTAAAATGTTGCCTGAAATCTTTTAAAATTTGCTGTAAATCAGGAACATTGCCTAAATCTGTGTATATGTTTGTTGTACCATTGTGTTTAAGCCAAATCCCTTATGTTATGTGAATATGTGTATAAGTTCATTGAGTTGATTTCAACGATTATGAGGTTAGAATTATCTTTGATCTGGAATTTTAGTGGCCTCTCATAATTAGAAAAAAATAGAAAGTAGAAATTGTTATTGTCTGTCATTATTTCTCACTTTGACAAAATTTTATTTTATTTTATTTTTTTTATTTATTTATTTATTTATTTTTGAGCTGTAGTCTCACTCCATCACCCCGACTGGAGTGCAGTGTCATGGTCCTGGCCACCTCAGCCTCGATCCGCTGGGCTCCGGTGATCCTTCTGCCTCAGCCTCCCAAGTAGCCGGAACTACAGGTGCACGCTACCACGCCCAGCTAATTTTTTATTTACTGTAGAGATGAGGTCTCGCCCAGGTGGGTCTTGAACCCACGGGCTCAGGCAATCCACTCACCTCGGCCTCCCAAAGCACTGGGATTACAAGCTGAGCCACCGAGCTTGGTCTATTTTTTTTTTTAAAGATGTGGAGTACAATTCAGGATTAAGTACACAAGTGGTCATTGTACAGGTAAAGTTTGGGCCTACCTTTGGTCCCCTCTTTGCCTGGTTTGGGATCAGGTATCCTTACTGATGTTATGTGCCTCCCCCTATATTCCTCTGGCAGTTTCCCGCTACTGTCAATACCTTTCTTATCATATTATAATAAATGTTCAGGGTCTGCTTATGAGTGAGAACATGTGGTATTCAGTTCTTTGTTTCTGTGATAGATCACTTAGTATTATAGAGTTTAAATCCATCCAAATAGATGCAAATTCCATAATTTTGTCCTTTTTTATGGCTGTATAATATTTCATCATGTATATGACCACTTTTTTTGGATCCAGTCCGGTTTTGATGGGCTGCACAGTTGGTTCCATGTTTTTGCTATTGTGAATAGCACTGCAATAGACATGCATGCATAGGTAACTTTGACAATTATTAAAATTCAGGTATAATGGTGTGTCTGAACGTTTAATTGAACTTTATGAGTTCTACACCAATAATTGAGAAAATGTAATGACTTGAACAAGAACTGAGCTAAAGTTTACCTTTGTAAATGTTTTTGGCAAGCTTAAGGAATCTTGCTAGGGGCTCAATGGACAAATGAAGTAGAGTTTATGCAAAGCAAACTCATAAAAGACTAATGTATAAACCACAAGTGATGAGGTTATAGCTTCAGTTGCAGAGATGTCATCATACATCTTAGTCAGATCTGTACACTTGACTGTCTCTCAGCTTCCTTGGACAAGCCCACTGGGAGCTGATTCTTATGCCTTCACTCTCAAAGTGTAAGCTCGTGCCCAATTTCTGAGGATATTTTATTTTAGATACTGTGTAATTCCATTAACAGGGAAGCATCATTTATGAGCATAATACAGAAGGTGAAACTATTACTGCAATAGTCATTTTTAAAAACAAGTATAACTTAGAAAACATAAAAGTCACCCATCCTAGCGTATAGTCAATGACTTTTGGGGTAAATTTACAGAACTGTGCAGATATCGCCACAGTCCTGTTGTAGAACATTTGCATCACTCCAGAAAGATCCCTGCCCCTGTTTGTAGTCGATCCCTACTCCCACCCTCTCCACCCCAGGCAACCACTAATCTGCATTTTGTCTCTACAGATTTTTTTTTCAGGGGATATTTCACAAACACAGTCATACAATATGTATGACTTTTGCAACTAGCTTCTTTCACTTAGCATAATGTTCTGGAGGTGCATTGATGTTGTAGCATGTATCAGTATTTATTTCCTTTTAGTTGTTGCAGAATATTCCATTGTATGGATATATCACATTTCGCTTCTCCTCATCAGTTTTTTTTTTTCCATTTTAACTATTATAAACAAGCCACTGAGAATATTCACATATGTCTTTGGGTGGACATGTGCTTTTGCTTCTTTTGGATAGATTCCAAGAAGTGGAATTGCTGGGTCTTATGATAAATGTATGTATTACTTTTTAAATGAAACTATCATACTATTTTCCAAAGTGTTTGTACTATTTTACATTCCCATAAACAATGCGTGAGGGTTCTAATTTCTCTTTATCTTTGCCAAATTTGTCTTTTGGTTATAACCATTCTACCTCTGACACTCATTTAATGTCACTTAACATTAGCTTAACGTGTGAGCTGATTGGGGCCATAAGAACCACAGCCAGGGCACAAATGGAGGAGTCAGTGCTCAGTTACTGAGTCTACTTCTCGGCATTTCTCAGCTGGAGTAGTTGGCATGATCTCCCTGTGGAGATAAGGAAGGATGTTGGGAGAAAAGACAGGGTAAGAACTATATATATAAAATATATGGAAACAACCATGCTGCCCATCAAAAGAGGACTGGATTAAAAAAATGTGGTACATATACACGATGGAATACTACACAGCCATAAAAAAGAACAAAATCATGAATTTCACAGCAACCTGGATGGAACTAGAGTCTATAATACTGAGTGACCTCTCACAGAAACAAAGATCCGAGTATCACATGTTCTCACTCATATAATGGACCTTAAACATCCAATGCAATACTATAAGAAAATGACTGACAGTACTGGGAAACTATGCCGGGGGGAGGGAGATGGGATTAACAGTAGCAAATATCTGTCTGGGAACAGGGAAACATCTCATATCAACAGGGTGCCTGAATGAAACGTAATTGTATACCTAACCCTTAACTGTACCCCACAACATCATAATAAAAAAAAAATAAATAAATAAAAGATATGTTTTTATTATATATTACATATGTAATATATTTTTAATTTTATATATTACATATGTGGGCATGTTTAAGAGATATAATAAATGGAGGCATGAGGTTTCCAAGAGAAAAGAGTGAGTAAACAGATAGGAGGGTCAGAGGTGGCCTCTTGAGGGATGCCATTTTGGGGGCCTTTGCTGAGTTCAAAAAGTGGCAATGAGAGAATAAAGAAAAGAATAAGGTTAACAATGTCAAGCAGTCCAGTCACAGAAGCAGAAGCTTGAAGAAGGTCATTGGATTTAAATGCTTAGATCAACAGTAACCTTAGAAAATTCAGACTGAATAATATGATGGGGGAAAAAAACAGATGATCAGACTGGTGGGATTGGAAACAAGGGTTACTGATGACACTGTGGAGAAACTTGTAGAGAAAGAGAAAAGAAAGCACAGGAGATCGCAAGCTTGAGGAAAGCCTGGGTTCCCCTTTCCCATGGACTCCTATAGTCCTAAGAATTTCTGGTTCTATGAAGACACAGCCTGAGTATCACACCCAGCAGACTCACTGGTGGTTGGACAAAGCAACACACAGGCTGACATGAGACTCGTCCCAAGTAACATCCTTCCCTGTGGGACAAAGTTTCTTCTCTCTCACTTCAGTGCCTCCCATTCCACAGACTCTAAATCTAGGCCTTGATGCTTCCTTCTTCTTCATTCCGCTAAAGTAGACAAGGAGAGTCGATTCCACCTCTTTTTTTTTTTTTTTGAGTTGGAGTCTCACTCTGTCGCCCAGACTGGAGTGCAGTGGCCGCTCCCGGCCACCGCAGCCTTGACCTGCTGGGCTCCGGCGATCCTTCCGCCTCAGCCTTCCGAGTAGCTGGAATTACAGGCATGCGCTATCACGCCCGGCTGATTTTTTGATTTATTGTAGAGATGAGGTCTCGCTGCCCAGGCGGGTCTCGAACCCGTGGGCTCAGGCAATCCACTCACCTCAGCCTCCCAAAGGCGCGGGATTACAGGCTGAGCCACCGAGCCCGGCTGATTCCACTTCTTCAGTGTCACTAGCATCTTCTTTCTGTTGGCACTTGACAAATCCTACTTTCTGGATTCTCCTACTTCAGCGGAATGAGTTTAATGAGTCTAGATCTCATTAGACTTGTTTCTCTACCGTCCATGCCCTTCCCACTCTGACCCGGGCCTGTTCCTCCTCTCTTGCTGGGGTGAAAGCTCCCAGACTCACTCTCCCTAAGTGCCCCTGTTTCCTCTTTGGGCTCATTGCTCCCTCCCTGCCCACACACCCCCTTCTGCAAAACAATTGCTGTTCTTGGAACATCTTCTTCCTCTGGGGCTGCAGCGCCCTTGTCTTCTCTCTTCCTGATCTACTCTACTCTCTCAAGATGGGACAGTTTTACTCACCCTTCAAAACTCAGCTCAAAATACCACCTTCTTTGAAATCATTCTGACCCCCTGGGACCCTCTTCCCAGGGAGTTAATGCTCCTTCTAATCAGTTCTTTTATCATAGGCTTTCTCAACCTCCAGCCTACTGACATTTAGGGCAGGCTGATTTTTTTATGCTGAGGGAACTCTCCCATGCATTGCAGGGTGTCTCATAGCATCCCTGGCCTTTACTCCCAAGATGTCAGTAGCATCCCCTTCTGGCGTTTAACAGCCAAAAATGTCTCCAGTCATTGACAAATATCCCCCAGTGCATGGAGTCTCAGAATTGCCCCTGGTGGAGAACCACAGTTTTATTATCAGCTAATGTGTTGTCATTGTGAAATTCATTAGGCTGTATTAACATAATCTCTGTCTAGCACTGGGCCTGGCATAGAGTGAGAGCATGGAAAAGATGGATTCAAGCACACAGAGACGTTGAGAGTGTGAACTTTAGAATTAGAGAGGATTTTGGTTTCTTCTAACATTTACTGGTTGTGGGATGCTGGAAAATTATTTGAGCCCCCACCCCAAGTCTCAGTTTGCTCATTGTACAATGGGGTAGCAATGCTATTAGGCATTGAAATGATGAAATGATGGCAGATGAAATGATGGCAGATGAAATGATGGCAGATGAAATGATGTTGTGATTCATTAAGGTCTTATGCATGTTTCTGGGCAGAGAGAAAACACAAATGTGTGCTACTATCAAGAGCATGCTCTATGTTGGATCACAGAGGCCATTTTGTTTCTTTCTTGTTATCGGGGCCTTGCACTGTGCCTGGTACAGAACAGTTGCTCAACATTTTTTATGGAGGGCGCTAAGGTGACATAGTGAAGGCATGTGTGCTTTCAAAAAGTACAGACGAGTCGAGCAAACACCAAAAGGGAAGGTGAAGTGAATAGGAAAAAAGTCACCAGTAGATTGTCTCTTCCTGCTTTGCTCTGGCCTTCCTTCCATGATCTGATCCCTGTGTTACTTCAAACAACTTGAAGAGAAAGAAAACAGAAATCAGCAGCTGAGGCCAGGGACGGTGGCCTGTAATCCCAGCACTTTGGGAGGCTGAGGTGAGAGGATTGCTTGAGCCCAGTAGTTCAAGACCAGCTTAGGCAACACAGTGAGTTTGTCTCTACAAAAAAAAAAAAAAATTTAGCCAGGAGAGGTGGCATGCACCTACAGAATAGAAACAAATAACAATAATAGCAAACATGTATATATACAAACTCATTTAATCCTTCTCAACAACCCTTTTAGGGTAGGCAAACCCCATTATACAGAGACTAAAATGGATGCACTGGGAGGTTAAGGCTACTCAGGAGGCTTAGGCAGAAGGATCTCCTGAGCCCTGAAGGTCAAGGCTATTGTGAATGGTGATTGTCATGATCATGCCACTGTGCTCCAGCCTGGGCGAGAGTGAGACCCTGACTCAAAGAAAGAAAGAAATCAGCAACTAAACTAGATTTAGAGCAACTTGGGTGGTATAGTATGACTTTTATTCCAAGATAAGTGTGTATATTTCTTACTTCTTGCCCCCTCAGATTGCAACCTGCCTAAGGGCCGAAGGAATTGTGACTTGCTTCATTTAAATCTCTTTTCCAGAACTGTAGTTCTTTTTTTTTTTTCTCTCTTTTAATTTTTATTTTGAAATTGTGGGGTACAATTCAGGGTTAGGTGTACAAATGTTCATTGTGCAGGTACCCTTATTGATGAGGTGTGCCCCCCACTTCCCCAGGTGGATCTCGACTACTGTCAATCCCAGTTCCCCACCCCCCACCCCTCTGCCCGCAGTTTCCTGCTACTTTCAATCCCTTTCCTACAGTAATACGGTAGTTGGTCAAGGTCCACTTATGAGTGAGAACATGTGATACTCATCTCTTTGTTTCTGTAGGAGATCACTCAGTATTATAAGCTCTAATTCCATCCATGTGGCTGCGAAGTTCATGATTTTGTTCTTCTTTATGGCTGCGTAATACTCCATGGTGTATGTGTACCACATGTTTTTATCCAGTCCTCTTTTGATGGGCAGCACGGTTGGTTCCATGTTCTTGCTATTGTGAACAATGCTGTGATACACATACGTGTGCAGGTATCTTTTTTAATAGAGTGACCTGAGTTCTTCCGGGTATATTCCCAGTTCTTGACATAGATGATGGGTAATGAATAAATGGATGTCTGACATTGACAAACCCACTGTTCAGTAGAGCTGCGGGTTCTCGGATCTTTTCCTAGTGAAATGAGGTCTCAGTAATGACTGTCTGTCACAAACCCATGGTACTCACCTGGGCAGGATGATTGACTAGAGTTAGAGTCAGAATTTGGCTATTTATGATAGCAAGAGAGGTTCAGCTTCAGCAGAACTAGCTTTTTCTAGTTATTTTTTAAAATCTGGTATAAAAGAATCCTTTTGTTCATCAGCATCTTTGCTAGCAAAACAAGTTAGATGACAGCGGTTGACCCAGACTACAAATTAGAAAATTAAATCGAAAGGTGAAGGTGGGGAGGTAGGAAGGAATCTATACTTTAAGGTTATTTTTCTCAAAGTGTGGCCTTTGGACAACCTGGTCAAGAATTCCCCGAGGGGAGGTGCTTTTTAAAAACACAGTTTCCTATGAGGCCTATGGAATAAGAATATGGTGGAGAAAGATCTCCTGAGCTTTCATTTAAAAAAAAAAAAAAGCACACTAAAAATTGAGAACCACTGCTCTAAAGAAAAAAGCAGCTAGAGTATATAATCAACTTCTACTAAGAGCCTTAGTCTATGTGGTGTGTGACATTTGGTAGTCTCACTGATCTTACAGAGTAAGGTCTTAAGAGACGTCTTAACAGTGTTAGAAAAGGAGCTCTGATTTGTAGTAAGAAGATCTGAGAACCGGTCCTGTCAACGCCTGGGCCTGGAGTCAGTCAGAACTTTTTTGGTCTTCTGACTCCTCACCTGCTGTAAGAGCTATTGGTCTTTCAGAATGAACCGGATGTTCCCTGATGGCCCAGAATTCACTGGGGCTGTGATCTTCAAAACACTCCCAGCTGTTTTAGAAACAAATAACAATAATAGCAAACACGTATATATACAAACTCATTTAATCCTTCTCAACAACCCTTTTAGGGTAGGCAAACCCCATTGTACAGAGACTAAAATGGATGCACTGGGAGGTTAAGCAATCACTCAAGGTTAAAGAGCTAAATAAACAATCAAAAAGTTCATTGTAACATCAAAAATAATTATTTTATATTAAAAGTATTTGTATATTCAAAATTATAGAAAGCACACCGGACAGAGAGTCCGAAGACTTGGGTCTAACCTGAGCTATTATTACTAGTTATATGACTGTAGCTGGTCACTTAACTCCCTGGTTCTTATTTCTTCCTCAGTATAGTGACATTCCACAACATTCTATGATTCCTTCTAGCTCATAAAAATTCTCCATGTGCTTTCCTCACTAATCTTCCTTAATCTAGTCTGTGCATTCTTTATGCTTAAAAAAATACTCAATGCACATCAAAGAATGATAATGATTATGGCTAAATATTTGCTTCAATATTAAAAACATTTCTGTTAAATTCTACTTAGCATACATATAAGTTAGTTTCTTCTTAGACAGAAGGACACATATTTTTAAAGACATTTCCAAAGGTTTATTTAGTTTTCTTCTTCTTTATGCACCTGATGAAAAATGAGAGATGTCCTGCCACTCCGTGTCCCCAGAAGAGACTGCCAGAGATGGTGAATAGCTTGACTAATTCAGGCAAAGTTAGCTCTTCCTGCTCTAAAATTTTGCTGTGAACGTTTTATCTTTTCTTGTAGACGAGTCTTCCCAATGGGTGATATAGAATCCTATAAGTAAGCACACCCTAAATGTTTCCTTTTCATAATTATCTAAAGCACAGACAAGTCTTGAAAAGACAATTGTATAGCTTCTTGTGTTGCTTCATGGGCTTTAAGTGCCCACAAAGAGGATTCCTTATGCTTTAATTTCTCTTTATTTTTCTCACTGTAAAGACCCTTGGGGTAAATGCCAGCCCCACAATCCCGCCGTTATATGGTTACTGTCAGCCTGCTCAAATGATGCTTCCTGTTCACCAGGGCTCTTTTCAACTGACTACAATGTCCTGGCTTTGCTGCAATTCTTAGTCAACGCCCATCTCTTCAATAGCCTGTGAATAGTATTAAATGGTGTTTATGCTAGCTATTGTTGCCTTTTGTGTGGTTTGTCTAATTCACAGAGAAAAGTCTGCTTTTGTGGTCGAAGACCAGCTACGTCATGGCACACCATGTGCCTTCTGATGGGACCCAGTCCTGCTGAGTGATAACATTACAGGCCTGAGCTTCTTTGCAACACAATCCCGCATTCTTACCACAGTCAATACTCTCACAGGCAGACTGGTTTACTCTTTTTATTAAGAGGTAGGGGAAGATAAAGCACAAACAAATACCAGACCCTGAAACAAAACCAAAAAGGAGGGGAAGTTCAACTGATTTGCAACTTGGTCAGGCAAGAAGTGAGAAACCAAATGAAAAGAGAATCACGGATTTATTCTATTAGCAACCAGACGTGCCAGGTGTGCCCACGGTGGCAGCAAATACTTCACATTTCAGGAGTAAGATTGCATTATGGTTTCAAGGTATTGTTTAAAATGACACAGAATACCAGAGTCACTACTCTGCGGGGCTTTTTTAAAAGTACTCACAAAAGAGAAAGGATATTGTATTGATGATTACATTATCCTCTGGTTCAACAGTCTTTGCAGGGCAGGTATGTTGCTATGTCTTGAAAGGGCTTTTGATGTAAGAAGATCATTACGGGCTCGGTGGTAATTGATCCCTGGCAGCTCTGGCTTTTGGTGCTGTGGGTAATTTCATCCGGTTGTGCTGCATAATCCGTTTTCCAGCTATCTACAATCTTTTTTATACCCTTAATGGTGCTTATATTTTAGTGTACTTATTTATTTTTTTCCTTTAGAAGAGAATTGTTTCCCTGACACGGAGTCAGGTGCATAGCAAGGGAAAGACTTGACTGTTACCTGGTGGTATGTATCCTTTGGTATCAAAAAGTGTTTCCGAGTTCTGAGTCTGGCTTGTTTTCCTCATGTCTTTCTACTTTCTGACATAAAAACCAACCCAAATGTAAAACTGAATCCAGGTACAAACCAGAATAAAGAAACCAGGAATCCTAGCTAAAAATGTTACAGAGTCCATGTTCTCTGGAAGAGAAAGAGTGTAAACAATATTATTACACTAAAAATACAAAATGGCATGATTTTAATTTGCCTAAAATTCTAAAAATGTAGTTCTTTCCTTCAATGAGAAGTTTAAAGGAGAAAGAGGCAAATCCTACCTCCAATCTAGGAAAAGCACAAGGGCTGCTTGTCAAAGACTCTGGGAGTCATTTGTCTAAGAGGAGTCGTGTCAAGCCATGAAAATCTACCCTCTCCAACTCGGGTGACAAATGTTTATTGTGCCTGCAATGACTTTAGCATTCAGCTGGTTGTTGTAGTAGGTTTCAAAGTAGGGTTGGCAATCTCCTGGGGGAAAGTAACACTCTAAGGAAATTAGGAATGATTAAATACTAGTGAGGCAGAATGGCGACAAACTCGAATCTGAAGTCAGGGCAGCTAAGGGTGAGCTGGGACGGCACCGTAGCAGGCCTGTGTCTCACTTGTCCTGGTATCTTTACTTGTCTATTTATTTTTCTTTTTAAATGTTTTATTTTATTTTTTGAGTCAAGGGTACAAGTGTATGTTTATTACATGAACATATTACGTAGTGGTGAGTATTGGACTTCAGGTGACTTATTCCTTAGTCGGTGAATATTATACCCAATAGGTAACTTCGAACTCCAATGCCCCTCCCTGCCTCCTCCCCACTATTTCGTGTCCCCATGTCCTGGTATCTTGAGACCTAAAGCCCAGGGGCTGGTATATTCCAGGGGCTAGGTGAGTGTCAGCTGTCTTATCTAAATGATAAATGTCCTATCTAAATGATAGGACTCCTGCTGGAAGGATATTTTTAAAAAAATTAAACAGGGAAGAGAAGGATGGTGGTCATCACAAGTGAGTAAGTAGCAAAAGCAATGACCTGAAACCAAAAATGACTTTTAAGGCCTAGAACCTGAGCCTGGAGTTGAGGGGTCCTAAAGAACACGTCTTTTCCTGAATAGCAGTTCTCTGTCAATGCGGTGGTGAGGTGAGTGAGAAAGCAGGTACTTACCGGGCCGCTGAGTAAGTCAGACCTGGTGATCAGCAAGATGGTGGGACAGGGAGAGGTGGTTATTTCAATGGAGTCACACACTTATCTGACCAGACTGTAGAGGGGTCTTAGGAAGTAGGTAAAGTAAGACTCATCAGCATGGAGGGGACCAGATAACTCTAGGCCTCCTGACCCAGAAAAACCAGTCTTCTTGATGAGATGCTTTTCATTTCATTCATACATGTGTTCACTTATTTGAGATGCGATTAGCGTGAACTGGCATTATTAGCAAAACACGGTGTCAGGGGTTCCAGTGGATATCAGGAAAATTTGAGAATCCTTATAGCAGCATGCCTGGCTATTTATCCCCAAACTATTTCGATCACCACAGTCGGGGTTACTCAGCTCACACAGGGTTCACTCCTCGTCTTTGTGGTTCACTAACAGAAGAGAACATAGACTGGGTGTGGTGGCTCACATCTGTAATCCCAACACTTTGGAAAACTGAGGTGCGATGACTGCCTAAGTCCAAGGGTTTGAGACCAGCCTGGACAACTTGGCAAGACCTCATCTCTACAACAAACCAAAAAATTAGCCAGGTGTAGTGGCACACGCAAGTGGTTCCAGTCACTTGGAAAGCTGAGGTGAAGGATCACCTGAGCCCAGCAGTTCGAGGCTGCGGTGGCCATGAGCATGCCACTGCACTCTAGCCTGGGCGATACAGTGAGACTCTGGCAGAAGAAGAAGAAGAAGAAGAAGAAGAAGAAGAAGAAGAAGAAGAGGAGGAGGAGGAGGAGGAGGAGGAGGAGGAGGAGGAGGAGAATATGTGCATCCATTGCAGGGGCTCAGCTGTGCTGCTGCCTTGTGTCTCATTCTCACATTCATTCATTCATTTGCCAAATAAATACTAAGCCAAAAATATAAGCTCTGGTGATAGAAATATCAATAGAACATGATCTCCACCTTTGAGGGGCTCATGACTATTGGCAAGGTCAGACATTAAGAGTAATTATATGAATATAATCCTTATGTGAGGATGCTGTGGGAACACAAGATGAAATGCCCATCTCTGACTGGAGAGGTCTAGGGAGATGTCACAGAGGAGCTGATGTGTAAGCTACATCTTGAGGAAAGACTGGCCGACCCTGATAGATAAGGGAGGCAATGATATTCCAGGCAGAAGGAACAGTGTGTGCAAAAGAAAAGTTCCATGTGTTCAGGGAACTGTAAGCAGCTGGGTGCTGCTAGGGTCTGGATGATGGCTGACACTTAGAATGATAGAGGCTGGGTCAAGACCAGGAAGAATCCTGGTCTCACTGAATCTTTTCTCCAGAGGTAGTCTCTTGCTTTCTTTCATGTGGTCAAGCTCCACTTTTATCTCTAACTTGGTTCATTTGTTTACTAGCTACTAACCAGTAGCTACTAACCCAGTCTCCACCTTTCTCTCTTGAGGATTTGTGAGAGGCCAAACCACTCCTTACCTCCCATGCCAGTCACTTCTTTTCTGCCAGCTGTCTTCAACCAACTTCTCCTGATTGAAGCTACATCAGCTTTTCCAGGTACAGAATCTTGAGTATCAGGAACTGAAGGGATTTTTAAGATCATGGGTGTTTCATCTTTTTTTCTGCATGATCAGACATGGTAGATGATCTTTTTCTGCAAGACACACTTGCAAGGTACTCATATAGTTGACTACAGCAAATAGGAAAGGCTAAGCCCTGTTTCTCTCAACTCAACTCATGTTTAATGGAATGCCAGTAATCGAAAGTGGCATTATTATAGGACTAACACTGCAGCTGCAAACATCGACCCTGATTAAGTCATAGGTAGCAAATTCTCTGTGACCGATCTTGTATCTGATCTCAGCCAGTGTTTGACTCTTCTTATAATACCCTGGAACCTCAGCTTGAATAAACTTGATGATGGAAATCCCATCCTCTCATAAGGCCATAATTCCATTCTTGAACAGCTTCAAATATTAGACAATTAATTTTAAATGCAGAAGTCTCCCTTCTATGTCTTCAATTCACTCATCCAAATTCCACCCTCTGTGGCTACATGGAATAAATATGAGCATGCCTCCACCTAACAGTCCTTTAAATATCTGAAGATGATTGTCCTCATAACGGTTTTGTTTTGCTAGTTTAAATGTCACAATAATATGGTTTCCATTCTTGGAGAAACTCTATTTTGTCAACATAGCTCTTAAAAGGGCTGGGCTCGGTGGCTCAGCCTGTCATCCCAGCACTTTGGGAGGCCGAGGCGAGTGGACTGCCTGAGCCCGTGGGTTCAAGACCAACCTGGGCAACTTGGAGAGATCTCATCTCTACAATAAATCAAAAAATTAGCTAGGCGTGGTAGTGTGCATCTGTAGTTCCGGTTACTTGAAAGGCTGAGGCAGAAGGATCACCTGAGCCCAACAGGTTGATGCTGGGGTGGCCATGAGTGTGCCACTGCACGCCAGTCTGGGCAACAGAGTGAGACTTCAACTCAAAAAAAACCCAAATTATATATATATGACATTCAGGACAAAAACAGTATTCTCAGAGTGGGAATACCAGCAAATCATACATCTGGGACTATTGCTTTTTTTATTCTGGATGAAATATTGTTTTCAATGTAATTCGAGGTCTTATTAGATCTTCTGGCAATTCTGTCAATTAGCCAGGATTGCTATTTTTATTAAATTAACCCCCTGTAACCATTTTATTTGAATTGCCAATGGCTCAGGTGTCAGGTGTCACTCATCTTCTAATTGTTTGGGCATTTTTTAGCCTCATTGCAGAACTTCACATTTATCCTGATAAAGTCCATTTTATTAGTTTTACTGATTGCTCCAAACTGTTAAAAATCAACTTGAACGTGTATCTCACATCTAGTATATTAACTACCCTTCCATCTTTGTACTTTCATTTAGTAAGCATGCTTATTTTATTTAATTTTATTTAATCTACATATTTAATCAAAATATTGAACAGATGGAACTAAATATAGAGACTGTCTCTAGGCCACCAGAGACAGTCTTCTAGGTTGCATTGATCTTAATATTAATAGAACAAAATATTTTAATAAATTGTGAATCCACCAAACCCATACTATTTGGCCTTAGATATTTCATAAATGATATTTTTAAAATACTATCATTTTAGAAATCAAAATGTGCAACTCCTTGGAATAAAATTCTTTTGAAATGCAAATTGAAGTTGTCATTTTAGCTTAATGCACTATCATACATGGAAAAGAAGGTTGCTTAAGTTTGCACTAAGAGAACAAATAAGAACAGAAGCTATAAGATGAAAACATGATCGATTTGTCAAATATTCATGCAGAAAAAAATCTTACAGGCAATTGACAAGCAAAAAACTGGGAAACTAACTGGAACATATATGGAAAGGGCTAATTTCACTAATATGCAAAGAGAGCTTATATGAGTTCATTTAAAAAAAAAAGTGAACAACCTAAAGGAAAATGGGCAGAAAACATGAAGAGGTAGTTTATACACCCATACAAATGGCCAGTTAACGCACAAAGAAATGTTCAAAAGTACAATTAAAGAGATAGAAATTAAAACACAAAAGAGATACCATTCTTCATCTATTAACCTGGCAAAGATGAAGACTATTAAAGACATTTAATTGAAAGCAGTGTCATTAAGAGCAAATACAAAGAAACTCTCTCAATGATTCACTGTAATTTGGTACCGCCTCTGTGGAAGGCAACTTGAAATTATCCAAGTTTAAACTACATATATTCTTTGATCCAATAATTTTGCTTCTAGGATTTTATCCCACAAGTATACAGTATTCCCACAGTGTACAAAGAAATAAAAGAGTTGTATAGGATGGACTAGACCTATTATGTGTCAGCTGTATGACCTTTGGCAAGTTACTTGACTTTTCTGTGCCTCAGTGTTCCCAGCTGCAAACTTGGGATATGATGTCTCTGCTTGTTGGAATGTTGTGAAAAATGAGTTCTTTAGAACAATGCTGAGCACATAGTGAGTGCTATATTATGTTCATGTTTTTACTACTATTATTTAGAAATAAAGTTGCTTATTTCAACCATTAAAAATACCCATCAATAAAAGATCAATACATTAAATCATGGCATATGCATACAGTGAGATATTATACAATCATCACAAAAAAATCAGGTAGCTTTGTAAATGTTGATTTGAAAAAATATCCAAGTTGTCCCTCCCTTTTTTTTTTTTTTAATCGGGATCTCTGATGCCCAGGCTAGAATTCAGTGGCACAATCACAGCTGACCACAGCCTCTACCTCCTGAGCTCAGGCGATCCTTTACCTCAGCCTCCCAAGTAGCTGGGACTTCAGACACGCGCCACCATGCCTGGATAAATTTTTGAAGTTTTGTAGTGCTGAGGTCTTGCTATGTTGCCTAGGATGATCTTGAGCTCCTGGGCTCAAGCAATCCTCCCACCTTAGCCTCCCAAAGTGCTGGGATTACGGGCATGAGCCACTGCACCCAGCTTCTACTTTCAAACTATATTCAGAAAAAAACAGCTGTTCACCACTGCCCTGAGAGCACAATAAAGTGATCGGTCACTCTTGCTTGCTGGGATTACTGCAATAGTGCCTCTCTCCTCTCACCTCACAAGTCTATTCTCAACAGAGTAGCCAGAGAAATCCTTCAAATGTACGACCATGTCATTCTCCTGCTCAGAATCTTCTAAAGTTTTCCCATTTTTCATTCAAAGTAAAAGCTTCCATCTTCATAGCAATTCCTCCTAATATCCCCCCTCACCCATTCTGCTCCAGTCACATGGGCCTCCTCGCTGGTCCCTAACATGTCTGGCTAGCTCCAGCCTTGGATGTTTTCATTTTCCACTCTTTAGCCCAGAACATTCTTCCCCAGATAACCATGAGGCCAATGCTCTCACCTCCTCCAAGTTTTTGCTCAAATCTCACCTTCTCTCTGGCCATTCCTCCCACCATGTCCTCCCACCTGCGTCCCTGCAGAGTTGACCACCCTGCCTTATAACAATCCTTCCTTTATTCCCTCCCCTCCCTGCGCTCCAGCACTAATCACCATATTCTATTCCTTTCCTACGACTAACAGACAAAATATCACAGGTGGTGGCTTAAAACAACAGAAATACAGTCTCTTACAGTTTTGGAGGACAAAAGCCCAAAGGCAAGGTGTCAGCAAGGCCATGCTTCCTCCGAAGATCCGGGTAGAGCTTTTCCTTGCCTCTTTCTAGCTTCCGGTGGTGGCTGCCAAGCTTTGGCAATTTGGGGCCTACAGATACTGCCCTTCCATCTCTGTCTATGTTGCCACATGGCCTCTTCCCATCGCTGTACCTGTCACACTGTTCACACCCCAATATGACTGCATCCTAAATTAGCTAATTGCATCTGCAAAGACCCTGTTAGGTCAAAGATCTTGCTGGGGCCTCCAAAAATGTTAGGTTAAAAATATATTGCAGCGAGGTCTCCAAATGTTAACTCACACTCCCTGGGATGGTGATCTGATGATTCATGAAAGATGCAAAGAATGCACAAAAGTTAGACTGGAAAATATAGTTTATTTATAAAGTAAATTAGAGAGAGGGAGGGAGACGAGATTCATCTCCCCAAGGTAGGGGAGGGGTCCAAAGCCAAGAAACATGGCTGACATAGCTCAATGAGCCACATGGACACACCAGAGTTTAACAAAGCAATGGCTAGAATGCAAATTAGAGAGAAAGAATTCACCTCCCCAAGGTAGGTAGCCAAAGCTAAGAAAGCATGGTGACCACTGCTCGAATAGCAATGGCCAGACCATAGCTTAGCAGAGCAATAGCCAGGAGTTCAAGACCAGCATGGGCAGCATAGCAGGACCTCCATCTGTAGAAAAAAAAAAAAATTAACTCAGTGTGGTGGGCATGCCTGTAGTTCATTACTCTAGACGCTGAGGCAGGAGGACCACTTGAGCCCAGGAGGCTGAGGTTGCAATGAGCCATAATCATGCCACTGTACTCCAGCCAGGGCAACAGAGTGAGATACTGTCTCAAAAAAAGAAAAGAAAAGACAGAGTATATTATGCAATGTAATAAAATATAGACAAAAATTTAAGAGACTATCTTAAATATTTCTCCTGTAATGAAAGAAAAATAAGATTTGTACTAAGTATATTAGGTCTGTTTATCGTTAAAAAATTTTTTTTTCAGAAGAAATATTGTTCTAAAATATTAAAGTTGATCTACACGATAGTTTTACAGATCTGTTTGCTAATGAAATAGTCATGAAGCTGTTAAAAAAGAGAGAGAAGATTTATTTTGGCTTATAACTCAGCTTCTCTTAACTTTGGTTTACTTCCTGGGTGAGCTCATACAATCACATTCCTGAAAACGTAACACTAAGGTTCTGACCCCAAGCTCATGCTCCCTGAGGAAAAGGCAGTAGAGATGCCGAGAAGTAGACAGTTGACCATGGGGGCCATTGTGGAGTGTTTGACGGGGAAGGGCAGGCTGGTGGCTATGTTTTAAGATGACTCACCCTGTTGTGGTACGTGGTATAGGAAGGGTGGGGACGAGGAGGCCAGCAAATCTTTATCTCAGAATAACGAGTGTTGAAGGAATGGCAAAACCAAATGACATTGCAAATAGGAAAAGTCAAGACAGAATTTAGGGAGTGATCCCCACGCCAAAAGTTGCAGTGAAGTCATTGTATAAAATGGGCTTAAAGACAACAGGAAGTTCAGATGGAAGATTGTGTCTGTAATGAGTTAACAAGGAGCGTTAGTCTCGTATTCAAGACCGGGCAGCTGCTGTCTTGTTCCTCCCTTGCTCTTCCAATTCTCACTAAGCATGAATGCCTTCATGATCTGCATGATTGCCACCCCTAAGCTAGTGGCAACCATGCAGGTTGCATGAAGGCATTTATGTCGAGCCTTTTTCTAAAAGACCATCCGAGTTGACTAGTGGTTTTATCTCACGTTTCTCTTTGGCTGCTCCAAATTCAAAGACAAGGTCAGTCCAGACACGGCTCTGAGACTACCCAGCAGCTCTGAGTTTGCAAACATCACATCTTCACCCATACCACCAGGCACGCGTCTGATGGGGCACCTCCCATCTTTCCAAGGATCTGACCCATATACAACAAAGTTAGAATGGGACAGCTACTGAGAATGGGGTCTCCGACTCCTTGAGCTTTTTATTATCTACGGCATAATTTAAAGAATCAGGATTTCCTGAAAGCAAGTTCATCTTGATTTTCAGAGTATGGACTATCATGAAAAGCCATGGTAAGCAATAATTTTAGGTTCTGCCTGGATTTCACAACATCAAAATCAGGCATTGAGGTCCATCTCATACGTTCCCCTCCCTCTGTGTACAAACATTGATTTCCAATGGTTGAAATTTACACAATAAAGGAAACCTTCGTTTTCAATTCTACTGATAAAAGAGACAATATATGCAACTTCCTCATTAATTGACTCTTCTGTTTTCTTGGATTCACTTCTTGAGAGAATCATTAAACATATGAGAAAATAATTTGTTCTTATTGATTAGATGATGTGCCTATCTGACGGTCATAGTTTTTATATTAAAGTTATTAATTATGTCATTAATGTAATTTGCAGAATCAAGAAGAAATCACTCAGGATCTGACTATATTGCTGGTGATGTTTTTCTTCTTTTTCATTTCATTTTATTTTTTTTAACAAATAAAAACATTTTGAGAGGAAATAAATCTTGTGACAACAAAAACAGATGAAAGGATCAACAGTTCCCCTTCTAAATCACCACAGGTAAAGGGAGCTTCCTGATTGCTGAAGCGGAGAGCACAAAAAAGCTGGATTTCTCAAAATGTCCATTTTCATTGGGAAATTCTTAGGAATTGTTCATTGCAAGCATTTAGAAACGATGACTAATTCATTGTTCATTGAAAGTCCTTCCTAACTTTCATAGCCATGTCATTGCTTCAGGTTAGTAAGTTATATAGAGTGTGGTAAAGCCAGGCTTGATTTGGGTTTCCTCAAAGTCTCCCCTGAACCCTGTGTTCATATTGACAGGGGAGACTGTATGCTTGTTTAATTCTCAGTAACTTTTATCTCCTGGCAATGAGTGCCAAGAAATTAATTATGACAAGCAGGAATTAACTTTGCTCTATAGCTTAACTCTGACTGACTGTAAAACTTCAGCCTCTAAGTGAAGGTCTGGGTGTTGAAACAGAGTGATCCCTTAGAATTTTCTAGAAAAAACTTGATTTCAACAGGTGCAATTTGTGGACTCCCTTTCCCCCATTAGATTTTAAGGGCTTTAACGGTCACTCCCGCCACTTCTTTGGGAACACCGCAGGTCTGGTATAGGTCTTTTTTTCCCCCCCCTGACATTTGACAGATACTCAAAATAGAAAAAGAGGGTTTCTTTATGCCATGCAGAAAAAAGTGGAGGCTGGGCTGTCTTCATGGACATCTGAAGAGCTGTGCAGTCACACAGGGCCCTCTTACTTAGAAGGTCCGGCACTACGTTGAATGGTTTGCATTGCTCTCTTGAAATTCTTAGTAATTTTGGAATAAGAGGTCCTGCATTTTTATGTTGTCCCAGGTCCTGTATATTATGCAAGCTCTCTGCAATAGGGGGTTAGTATGTAACAGACACTCATATGTCAAAGTGTCCCTGGTGATTCAATAAGCACAATCCGAAGTCCAGGTGTGGAATGATAACTTCTTTCAAAGTGTGACTTTCTCTTTTTTCCCCACTCCTTTCCTTCTTGCAATCATGGGAAAATGCTCATGATAGCACTATTCAGGTCTTTGAGGAGAGACGAGAGACTAAATACTGAAGACTAATTTTGCTGATAGTGGATAGAAAATTCCTTAAATAAAGATAGACTCTGTATTCTATGAAAATGAATGAGTTTTTGAAGTGTTCTGTCAAGCAGTATAATATGCAGTTTTGTTGTGTTGTTGGTAAGTACTTCATCAGTTTTAAAAAGTGAAATTGCTTTTGTATTTGGGTCTCCTGGGAACACATACTGAGATCTTATTATTTCTTCAGTAGTATAAAAATTAATGTGGTATCTAGCTATTATGCGGGGGGGGGGGATGACAGTCTATGACAAGATGCTCAACATCACTAATCATCAGAGAAATGCAAATCAAAACCACAACGAGGACTCACTTCACACCTGTTAGGATGGTCATTATAGAAAGACAAAAAACAAACTCAAAATAACAATTGTGGGCAAAGATGTGGCGAACTTGGAATGCTTGTACACCATTGGGAAGAATGTAAATTAATACAACCCTTGTGGAAAACAGTAAGGAGGCTCCTCAAAAAATTAAACATAGAATGACCATGTGATGCAATGATTTCATTTCTGGGTATTTTAACCAAAATAATTAAAACCAGAAGCTCGAAGATATCACAGCACTCCCGTGTTCACTGCAGCATTATTCATAATAGCCAAGAGGTAGAGATGGCCTAAATGTCCATCAATGGATGAGTGGATGAAGAAAATGCGTTATATGGAAACAATGAAATATTATTCAGTTACAAAAAAGGAGGAAATCATGTCATATTCCACAACATGGGTGAGACTTGAAGACAATATGCTATGTGAAATAAGCCAGACACAGAAAAATAAATGCTGCATACTTTCATGTACATGAAGTCTCTGAAATAGTGAGACCCACAGAGATAGTAAGTAGAATGGTGGCTGCCAGGAACTGATGGGATTGGGGAACTGGGGCAATTGCTGTTCACTGAGTGTAGCGTTTTAGTGATGCAAGGTGAAAAATTCTGGAGAGCTGTTGAAGATCAGTACTTACGAGTAGCAATACAGTAAGTCCCCTACATACAAACCTTCAAGTTGCGAACTTTCAATAATGTGAACGTGTGTTTGCATGCCCAATCAAGTAAGTTAGTTCACATGTCTGGCGTACATTGTCAAGTGCATACATCCTCTATATGTGGTGTGATTTTGTGTACTTTACTATGCAGTATTGCATAGAGTGTAGTAATATAGTATCCTTATTTCAGGCCCAGGATGTCTGGAAGCCAGTATAAAAGCAGTGGTGATGTAGCTGGTACTGTCTGGCCAATTGTGTTAGTTGAGTGCCTAGGCTAACTTTTTGGGACTTATAAACAAATGAGACTTATGAATGTGCTTTCAAAGCTTGGAAATTATTTGTATGTAGGGGACTTATTATATTGTACTGTATTGTACATTTTAAGCTTTGCAAAATCTCATGTTGGTCATTGCTTTACTAAGTTCTCGTCTGGCCACACAGCTCTTTGAACTATGGTCACCATGTTTTCCTAGCTTTGGCCCCTTTACCTACCTTGGGTAGGTGAATCTCTTCTCTGTTTCTCTCTAATTTCTAAATAAACTATATTTTCCAAATAAACTATATTTTCCAAATACTGCATACTAAGAAAAAATTATCTTATGTGTTTTTTACTGCAATAAAAAAGGGAAGAAAACTTCATCAATTCCTGTCATCAAGGGTCACACAGGTCTTCGATGTCTCTGTTCTCTCAACATCATAAACATATACACACTCAGGGAATTTCTCTGGATTACTTTAGTCTAGTTTTACTTGGTCTCGGTTCACCTTATCCAGAGGATAGGAGTTCTTTGCAGTTATTTCTATAAACGGCTGGGGCTTAGGTGTTAGTCACACTTACTGGATTATTCTTGTTGCTAGAAAAAAAAGTGCAGTATGTCCCTGCAGGTGGTACAACGTGGGCCTCTTTCTTTTAATTTAATTGGTGATTAGAGGTCTTCGGATTTACTTTTGATCTACTTCTAACAATCAAGAAGTGACAACTTTCCTGTTGCTTTCTATGTCTAGTCCTGTAGTATCTGTCATTCTAGGACCCATATTAGCTTTTAAGATGTCCTTGTCCTTCCTTGAATGTCTCCTGAACTTTGGGAGTGTCATGATAAGACTGACCAGGACTAAGTTAGGCAGATGGAATGCATCACTTTGTTAAGATCTTTCAAAATACAGGGCAATGTTTAGAAATTCTTGTACATTGGTTTGCATATATTTCTACTCATATATTTTATAAGAAAAATAATTTAGATTGGTTGTTCTTAGTTTTGCTCACATGTGTAGTCGAGTACACAAATGTACCAGTCCTTTACTTGTCCCTGCGTTCTTATCATTGGCCATGTCACTTTTATACCCTTACATTCTGACTCGGTGCTTGGTCATGTGACTTTGGTCAATAGGACATTAAGCTGACTCGATACAAGTAGGAAAAAAAGCACTTGCATTCTTGGGCCTGCTCACCTTGCCCTCTATCACTTTCCTGAGAAGGATGTGACAGGATTAGCTTGTTTCGATGAGCTGGGCTGTCCTAGATAGACCAAAAGCCACTGGTTCCCCAGACATGTGAGCAAGCCCAGTCCAAACCAGCAAATCTACCTGCCAACCTGCAGTTTGACCTTGGTTATTGCAGCCAGATCCGTTGAACCCCACAGACACATGTGTTAAATAAATGTGGATTGTTAAAATCTATTATAGTTTCACGATTGTTTGTTATGTTACCTGATTGTAGCAATAGATGACCGACCTACATGCTATTGTATCAGCAGAACACACTTTCTATTTTGGAGACCAGGAAGGGTATGTGGAATGATGTCAGAAAATTCTCCTGGGAATTTGGATGGTCAGTGGGAGTGATTGGCATAACCAGGTGGGATGGAATAATCAGAGAGGTAGAAATACCCTCAGTAAATGGAGATAAAGAAAAAGGGTGAGAATTGTCATTGAGCATTCAAATCAGGATGGTGACTGTGTCCCTGTCATCTTCATAGACATAGCTCCAGGATCTAACAGAGAGCTTGGCACTAAGGGGGAAGGAATCAATACATGTTAGTGGAGCAGAATGAAACATTGACTCACCTGCTTTATTTGCTATTCAACACATCTCAATTCTGGTCTATAAAATCCAGAGTAGCCTGTCTCTATGTAGACATTTCCTGAAACGTGTCATTTTCCTTTTGGTGGTATCCGAAGGACTGGTATAATGTAGCTTTAAATTTCTGTCTGCTAAACAAGTCAATTTAATAGGGATTCTGCAAAATAATAGTGAAACTGTTATTTGCTAGTAAGTATTTAGAATGTTTAAAAGAACAAACTGGGTGCGATGTCTCATGCCTATAATCCCAACATTTTATAAGGGCCAGGCAGGAGTACCGTTTTGGCCCAGGAGTTTGAGACCAGCCCAGGCAACATAGTGAGACCTCATCCTCACAAAAAAATAAAAAAATTAGCTGGGCGTGGTGGCACACACCTGTAGTCCCAGCTACTCAGGAGTCTGAGACCAAAGGATCTCCTGAGCCCATGAGGTTGAGGTTGCTGGGAACCATGATTGTGCCACTATACTTCAGCTTGAGTGACAGAGTGAGGTTCCAACTCAAAAAATAAATTAATTAATTTAATTAAATATTCAAAAAAGAACAAATGATTTTATTCATTCTGGCTCCCAAGACAGGCATACATATCTATGCCTCACATGTGGTGTCTTTGAGGCAATATTTAGTGAGTTCTAAATATTATAATACAATTTGTACCTGAAAATAACCTTATTCAAAAGGTAGTTTATTCTTAAAAAAAAATAAACCATTGAGTTTGGTTTTATTTTCAGCAAGTACAATTTAGTGAAGTTTTATTACACCTGGAAAAATGTGATCATGGAATTATTTTTCTTAGATTGGAAGGAATTTAAAAATTTTTAACAACATATTTTAAAGTTTTATTTGGAAATCTTAAAATTTCCAGAAAAGACGATCCCGCCTCAAACCACCACCTGGCAGGGATGGTATTACAGTGATTTTGACAGATTACTTCCTCCCATTTGAAAATGGGTTTGTAATAATCCATTTTGTAAAGAGTTTGAAAACCTTATATGGGGTCACCTTTTTCCATGGTGTTCTCTCACAGCTTGTCACTTCTCATCTTTCTTGTAAGAAAGTGACTGCCGCCAAGGATTCTGGAATTGCAGAATGTCCTGGTTAGAAAGGATTTTGAAAATCACTGAACTCCTTTTCCACAGGCCAAGACTGGACGGGGCTATGGTCAGCCATGGTGCCAAAACTGATTATTTCGGTACCTGTACTCGAATCAGTTGGATGAACTTGGGATCTTCCTTTCTGATCTGACCCATTCTGAAAGCCTTGATGCTATTTCTAGTGACGCTTGCTTATTCTCCTTCATGTCTTAATGATGACCTCAGACACAAAACCATCAAACTCTTCTGCAAAGAGTCAAGTAATAAATACAGGTATACCTCATTTTATTGGGCTTTGCTTATTGGGTGTCATTGATATTGTGTGTGCGGTTTTTTTTGCACATTGAAGGTCTGCGGTAAACATGCACTGAGCATGTCCATTGATGCCATTTTTTTCAACAGCATGGGCTCACCTCATATCTTTGTTTCACATTTTGTTAGTTCTCACAATATTTCAAATCTTTTCATTACTATTATATCATGATGATCTATGATCTTACTATTATATCATGATGATCCATGATGATCTTTGGTGTTGTGTTGTCATTGTTTTGGGGTGCTATGAGCTGCACCTATATGAAACAACAAATTTTAATTGATAAATGTGTTCTGACTGCTCCACCCACCAGTCATTCCCCCATCTCCCAATCCTCAAGCCTCCTTAATTCCCTGAGACACAACAGTATTGAAATTAGGCCAATTAGTAACCCTACAATGGCCTCGAAGTGTTCAAGAGAAAGGCAGAGTCACCTGTCTCACTTGAAATCAAAAGCTAGAAATGATTAAGCTTAGTGGGGGAGGGCACTTCAGGAAGCCAAATTAGGATGGCAGTTAAGTCTCTTGTACCAGTTAGCCAAGTTGTGAATGCAAAGGAAAAGTTCTTGAAGGAAATTAAATAGTTTCCTAGTGAACACACAAATGTCAAGAAAACGAAATAGCATTATTGCGGATATGAAGAAATATCTGCAATATTGTGGTCTGGATAGATGATCAAACCAGCCACAACATTTCGTTAAGCCAAAGCCTAATGCAGAGCAAGGCTCTAACTCTTCAGTTTTATGAAGGTTGAGAGAGGTGAGGAAGCTGCAGAAGAAAATTTGGAAGCTAGTAGAGGTTGCCCTAACATACAAGTGCAAGGTGAAGCAGCAAGTGCTGATGGAGAAGCTGCAGCAAGTTATTCAGAAGGTGCAGTTAAGATCACTGATGAAGGTGGTTACAACAAGCAACAGATTTTCAATGTAGATGAAACAGCCTTCTACTGGAAGAAGATACCATCTAGGACTTTCATAGCTAGAGAGGAGAAGTCAATGCTTGGCTTAAAAGCTTTGTAGGACAGCCTGATTCTCTTGTTAGGGGCTAATTCCAGTGGTGACTTTCAGTTGAAGCCAATGGTCATTCGCCATTCTGAAAGTCCTAGGGCCCTTAAGGATTATGCTAAATCTACTCTGTCTGTACTCTATAAGTAGAAGAGCAAAGGCTAGATGACACAGCACATCTGTTTACAGTCTGGTTTACTGAATAGTTGGAACCCACTGTTGAGACCTACTGCTTGGAAAAAAGATTTCTTTCCAAATATTACTGCTCATTGACAATGCACCTGGTCACCCAAGAGCTCTGATGGAAATGTACAAGGAAGTTAATGTTGCTTTTGTACCTAGTAACACATTCTGTGCCCATGGATTAAGGAGTAATTTTGACTTTCAAGTCTTATTATTTAAAAAAATACATTTTTTAGGCTCGGTCTAGTAATCCCGGCACTTTGGGAGGCCAAGGTGAGTGGATTGCCTGAGCTCGCGGATTCAAGACCAGCCCGGGCAACTTGGCAAGATCTGGTCTCTACAATAAAATAAAAAATTAGCTGGGCATGGTAACGCGTGCCTGTGGTTCCAGCTACTTGGAAAGTTGAGATGGAAGGATTGCTGGAACCCAGCAGGTCAATGTCGGGGTGGCTGTGAGTGTGCCACTGCACTCCAGCCTGGGTGACAGAGTGAGACTCCAACTCAAAAAAAATATATATATTTTTTAAAGGCTGTAACTGCTATAGATAGTGATTCCTCTGATGGATCTGAGCAAAATAAATGGAAAACCTTTTGAAAAGAATTCATCATTCTAGATTCCATTTAGAATATTCGTGATTCATGGGAGGAGGTTAAAAATATCAACATTAACAGGTGTTGGGCAGAAGTCAATTCCAGTCCCATGAATGACTGAGGAATTCAAAGCTTCAGTGGAGGAAGTCACTGCTGATGTGGTAGGAATAGCAAGAGAGCTAGAACTGGAAGTAGAGCTTGAAGATGTGATTGATTCGCTATAATCTCATCTACATAAGACCCGAGCACATGAGGAGTTGCTTTTTTATGACTGAGCAAAGAAAGTGGTTTCTTAAGACGGAATCTACTCCTAGTGAAGATGCTGTGAACATTGTTGAAATGACAACAGAGGACTTAGAATATTATATAAACTCAGATGATAAAGCAACAGCAGTGATTAAAAAGATTGACTCTACTGTTGAAAGAAGTTCTACTGTGGAAATCACACTATCAGACAGCATTGTATGCTACAGAAATCTCTTTCATGAAAGAAAAAGTCAATCGATTCAGTAATCTTCATTACTGTCTTATTTTAAGAAATTGTTACAGTCACCCCAAACTTCAGCAACCACCCCCCTCAGTCAGCAGCCGTCAACATGGAGGAAAGACTCTCCACCAGCCAAATGATGATGACTTGCTGAGGCTCAGATGATTGTTAAGCATATTTTAGCAATTGTTTTTCAATTATCATTTTATTTAGATATAATGCTATTGCACACTTAATAGACTACAGGGCAGTATAAACATAACTTTATATGCACTGTGAATTTAAAAAAGTGTGACTTTCTTTACTACAATATTTGTTTCATTTCAATGGTCTGGATGGAACCAAACCCACAATATCCCTGAGGTATGCCTGTATTTTAGATTTTGCAGGCCATATAATCTTTGTTCCAACTACCTCAATTCTGCCATTGTAGCAAGAAAGCGCCATAGAGAATATGTAAACAAATGTTTCAGTTATTATTGTTACTTACTACAGTTGGAAATTCTGTGTTTTTTCCCCCCCCAAAAAAACATAGAAGAACTAGGCTGGCCCCAACTGAGTCAGAACTGTTGATTCTAACTTGACCTATGTGTCCTTTGACCTATGTGTCCCATGTTGGGGGTTCCTCAATATTTTTATCCCCGAAGCTAGTATGAAAGTTCCCATTCATGCTTCCCTAGGTACATCACAAATTTAGAATAAAATTAACTGATTTTAAGATCCCAGAAAAAACTTTGTCACTTTATAAGTAAGCAATAAACACACGAACCTATACTAAACTCTAATGTAAAATGCTGATCCTTATTATACGAGAGGAATCTTGACTCTCCCACCCCCAGATCTCTCCTTTCCAGGTAATATTAAGATATGTGATATGTACAATTGAAAAATAAGTCCAGATAATTTATAACTAATTGCTGAAAATAATACACCATTCTCATGGGTCTTTGTTAATAGTCCTAGAAGGGTTACAAACTCAATTTAGATGATTATATTGCCTACAGTATCAAGAGAAATATTCATGGCATCTTGATCACAGCACAATGTAGATACCCTGTTTGTGTTTCTTCACCTGTCTGGGGCCTCTTCCTTATTAAAAATTTTATCCACCAGCAAACTGAAAAAGAACATGGAAGTGACTCTGAGATCACACCACACAGCTGACACAGCCATGCCTAAGTGCCCAACCATGGACTGCTCTGAGGCTGTGGTTCGCTAGCCCTTGTCATGATGATGCGGGCTACAGGTTTTGTGTCATTTCTTGCCCCATGCTCAAAGCCCCAGGCTCTTAGCTGGGGGGTCACTCAAGGTATCCTTTTAGAAAGTAGGTTAAAAAAAAAAAAAGAAAGAAAGTAGGTAGAGAGACAGCAATGCTTAGGGGAAGATCTGGCTCTGCCCTATCCCCAGATAAAAGCATTTCAAACTGTTATCATTTAGTAACACCACTGACCCTAACACCCTCGTGTGTCCTGACACCGTGTGACAACCTCTGCCTTACCTAAACAGAGCCTACGATGCTCCTGTCCTGAGCTGGAGTTGAAACAAATGAGCTTATTGCAAAGGCAGTGCCGGGAGCCCTGTGCTGTCTTCTCTGTGGCTGATTTAACATCATAACTGGTAGACTGCATAGCATTCAGAACCCATGATATAAGAGAAACGGCTTTAAATTATTATTTATAGGAAGAAAAATGTGCTCCATTTATACAAACTGTGCTAAATTAGTAGTATATGCTAATAATTATGTTTTCAATAATAGAACTCTAAATCTTTAAAGCAATAGAACTCTAAATCTTTAAAGTCTTAAATTCAGCTATTTATGTTATGTAATGCCAAGTGACAAAACTCTTTTATTAATAAATTGGCAATAAGTCAAAAAGTAATGTCACAGTTGATTGTATATTCAGCGATGCACAATTCATTCAAGGATAAATTTATACCCAATTATGCTTTCTTGGTTCATAAAAATCTTGGCCCCAAATAACAAACCTAACCCCCCCATCCAAAATAGTAAGGTTTTAAACATGTATGCTCATAATTTAAGCACTGCTAACTTCATTTAAGCATTTTAATAAGGAGAAACACATCTAGGAATTCTGCTACCAAGACGTGAATTCAGCCCAAGAAAGAGAAGGCACAAGGAAGACATTTTAAGAGCCTTGTTTAATACTTAGGTTCTTGGGTTTCATTGCATCAGAACAGGTAGTTTAATTTCCTGAACAGTTACGAAAATTGCTTCTTCTGTTGAATATGTTTTCTGAATGTCAAAATAGTAGATTATAAGATGAGATTTTATTAGTATGGGCACTAATTCTAAATCTTATGAAACTTCTACTGTTACCTATATGGCTCGCTCAAAATAGGAAAACGGTTTTTAAAAGAGAATTATAGCAATCACATAGCTACTTGAAAAGAAAAGACTAGCTGTAATATGCAGATAATTGAGGAAAAATTATTTTGCCTTTTCTAAATTGTCTGGGTAACTACCTTAATTATCTACCTGGGGTGCCAGAGTGGCGTCTGTCCTGAGGAGACTGTAAATCCCATATTTTAGGGAAAGTAACTCGAGGAGAATGACATGAGCACCAGGAAGGGAAGAAATTGGGGCCAGAATTTATGGGAATGGCGATTACCTTCATCCTTGACTTCCTGGCCCAAGGGGAACTAATTCTACACCTTTATGGAGGAGGGACGCATTGAGGTTGTTTTGAGGGCAATTAACCTGAGGTCTTTTCAAATATAAAGTATCCTCTCACCTCTGAATGTGCAATTGCACCTTCAGCTCCAAGATTAACATTGAACACAGGCAGTATTGTGCTGTCTGAAACCATCTGTGAAATCTTATACAAATGTGAAATATCATTACCAGCGAGATGAGGAATTGAGCAGATTTCAGCCATTGCTAGGCCACTGGTTTGAGGAACTCGTCAATTCATTTTTTTTACCCTACTGACCCTATGTTGGGCTAGCTCAGCTGGCATTGTGTGGGCACAGATCTCTGTGGACAGCGTTATTGGGAGAAGAGAAAGTTCTGGACATAGTTAAGGAAGTTTGTCTCCAATGCTTCCAATCACTTCTGGTTCTTTGCTGTTCCATAAATCTCTCTCAACATGGAATGGCAGAACACACACATAAGAAAAAAAGGAGCAGAAACAAACTGGTTCCTGTCATCTCTGTTGATTTTTCACTTAGTAGACTTCTTTATGGATTTAAAAACTTGTTTTTTTCCTGCTTCTTGTAAAGCAATGTTCACTGGAGCTTGGCCAATAGATGGTATCATCCCTTCTGGAGTCTATGCTATGGGCGGCCTATGGGAGCATATCTGTTCAAGGCATTCATGCAAATTATTACTTACTGCCCTATACGCTCATAAATTAATAGCTTCTCTGTGGAGGAAAAACAGAAATTAGACAACCATTAAGGTTGAACAATGTTTAAAGAATATTAAATATTAATATATGAAATGAAAAAATATTGCAAGTGATATCAGCAGATATGCCAAAAGCATAACAAGCCAAACCCAAGAATGTAAATAATAAAAACATGTTTTTGGCAAGATATTCTGGATGGTTTAGTATTCAAATTAAAGTTGATCTTTTTTCCTCTTTCAGTTAAAACAAAGCAAAGTATTTACTGCCATTGTCATAGCCTGTGAGTGCTTATTCTCATACATGGGACAAACGCAATTTTAAGGCAAAGAAACTGATAAGGTTTGGGTTATTTTGGTCATTGTGCTTGTGAGAATAATTTTATTAAATATTAAAAATGCATTGAAATAGCAGTTTTTAAAATCAGTCTATGATATATATATCATATATGATATATACTAGTATATATCAATTGAGTTGGGGTTCTTGCTCTGTTGCCCAAGCTGGAGGGCAGTGGCACCTCAAGCAGTCTTGACCTCCTGGGCTCAGGACATCCTTCCACCTCAGTTTGCTGAGTAGCTAATTTTGATTTTTATTTTTGTAGAGATGAGATCTCATGTTGCCCAGGCTGATCTCGAACTCCTGGGCTCAAGCAATCCTCCTGCCTCGGCCTCCCAAAATTCTTGGATTACAGGCATGAGCCACCACACCCAGTCGGTCTGTAATATTTTTAAAAATCCCCAGCATGTTAATAAAAAATTGTCCAGTTGACAAATGCATCCTAATGACTTGGTTTGCCAGACACTACAAAAGTGAAATGGAAAAAGGTGGAAGATGCCTCTGGGTGATAGGTTAGAATCAACTGTTGCTGTGTGTGGGCCACATATTGAGCTGCAAAGCTGTGTAGACTGTATGTAGGTTAGAAGGTAGCCCTTTGTTCTCTTAGAGAATAGGGGTAAACTGGTATATCTCAGGGTTGCTGCCTCTCATTGTTTGCAAATTATCTACTGGGCTTCACTGACAGGCTCTAATTTGATCAAGGCTTCTAGCCTCCTTATCCCTATAAAAAACCATGCATGGTCCCCTCTAGGCATTTGGGTTTCATTCCCCCAACACCTGTTTCCAGTCTCTTCCTTCATTTTCTGAAAAAGAGTGTCTATGGAATTAAACAAGTCAGTACAGAGAAGAGAATGCCCATGGTATTTATTTCAGACCCCTTAGAAATTTATTTGTTTGATTTCTTGGGCCCTACCTTCTCTAAATTACTTCATTGCATATAGGCATTAATAAAAATTCAAGGGAATACAAATTATCTTAGCTTTGAAACGTAACATAGCCTCGTTTTAGGTAAATTGAGGCATACCCAGAGGGGTCTCAGAAGGAGAGCTGGAACACCCTAACCTAGGGCTTCACCAAGCTTGCATTTTGGGGAGGGCTTCTCGCAAAGGTTTTTGGGAGGCATAAATTGGGTTTCCCAGAATTACTTGGGAGTATCACATTGCCATAGGGTCTTTGGGAATTCAACATCCCTGGTCTATTGGCTGCACCAGAGGGGGGCAGATCCAGAGGCCTCAAAGGTGTGGGTACCACATTGAATTCTGCCAGATGTTTTCTCTTTTTACTCATCACCAAGAATACTGTGGGTGGGGCTGAAATTAGTTCCAGTAACCTCTGAACAAAGAGCTAGCTGAAACCAAGAAAGACAAGAAAAAAAAAAAACCCAACCCAGGATCCTCCCTGAAGAAACTTTCATAAGATTTGCCATGCAGTGCTGTGGCAGCTGGACCGGTGACAGTCACATCCTAAAAATGTCACAGAAGCCGTTACCAAGGGATTTAGCTCCAAGGATGAATGCACTTCCATGGTTGTACGGAGAACTGCTCCACTTCTCAAGCTAGCAATTCCATACAAGGCCCCTAAGGCTAAGTTCCAGTCATTCTTCATGACTTATTTTCTTAGCATCTTCCTTCAATTTAAAACCAAAAATGTATCTTAAGCTCATATTTTCCACTGTGCATGGGCTGAATGTGCATTCTATAATCTTTGGTGAAAATATCCAAGTGGAAAGATAGGCTTAAATTTTACCTTCTATTTTGATTTCTAGAAAGTTCTCTCGTCTTATGTTGTTGACATTATGGGGATGTGTAAAATTTCAGGGGGAGAAAGCAGGTTCTGTTTGCCTAAAGGCAGCAAAGCTGATACAGGGCAATTCACTCTATGGTCTCTAACTCGAGGAATTTCTATGGTACCCATCATATTCTAGGGGCCTCCTAAGCAAGGTGATTGGGAGGCCAAGAGGGAGCAGAAATCATCTCAGGACACTGAGGCTGCAACTAAAATAAAGCAGTATAGACTTTATCCAATACAAATTCAGTGAGAAACTCCCATGATGCTTATCATGCCCTTCCTTTGTTTTCACGTTTCTGCCAAGTGTTTATATTTCCTTTCCCCAGGTAACATGCTAACCATTCTCTTCTTGTCTTGTGCATTTTGGATGGAAACTCGGGAAAGCAAAGATCCCATCTCTTACTTGAATTTGGTATCATCTGGGTAGCACATACTCGATGTGCAGAGATATAAACTAACCCAGCCCAATTGCTTGTCTGTGAGTTTACTAATTATTCTGCTAAACAAATGACTTAATCTTATTCAGAGGAAAATTCTGGGCCATTGCTTTTATTAAACTCTGGTGTGTCCACAGGGCTCTTTCAGCTATGGCCACCGTATTTCCTAGCTTTGACCTCATCCCCTACCTTGGGGAGGTGAATCTTCTCTCTCTCTCTCTCTCTCTCTCTCTCTCTCTCTCTCTCTCTCTCTCTCACTCTCTCCAATCTATTTTCCAATTAAAAAAAGAAAAAGATATTCTGGTAACCCTAATTAGACCTTTCCACACTGAAAACCCCACATTTCTTTCTGTGTTTATTTCAGTCAACAAGGCATTGGTTCCTACAGCTCTCCATGAACTTTCTACAGTTACTAGGGAGATGACAAATTCGTACTAGGGAGATGACAAATTCGTGGACATAAATTGGACCGTGGGAATTTAGAATTCCCTCAGCCACTTCTCCCATATCATTCACTAGTGAGTAAATTACACGCATACAAATACCCTCGACTATTTCATTCAACACAAATTTATTCAGCAAATATTAATTGACCACCAGGTAGTTCCCCCAAAGATACCAAATATTATAGCAGTTTCAATCCTGCTGAATTGTTCTGTCAACACAATTGCAACTCAAAGGGAGAAGAGGAGGAGAAGGAACTTAGACAATTCACTTGAAGAAAGCAAGGTGTGGAGCTATCCTGGATTGCGTTCCCTGGGAAGAGACTTTGAGGTGATGCGTCCCACGTGCTATGTTTTGCTGGGGAGATTCACCTGCAAGAAGCAGGGAAGTGGGGTTAGACTGAAGAGAAGCTGACCCACAAGGCATTTTCAAATGAGGTCTCAGCCAGTCCTTCAGGGAGTTCTGGAACTGGGAGGCCCTTCTGAGTGTCCAACATTGAGGCAAGTGTTCTGGTCTTTACATCCTGGCATTAGACACTTATGGGTCATGAATTGCCCTTAGGAAACAGGCATGATCTAGTTAAGTTTTGCTATGTAAAAAACTACTCGAAAACTTTGTGGCATTTTCATCACATCTTGCAAATGTGTGGGTCAGGAATTCAGACAGAGCTCTGCTGGTTGACACTTCTGATCCATACGTGGTTGGCAGGAATCACTTGGTGGCATCAAGCCATGGATGGGCTGGTCTACAGGGCTCAAGACAACTTCACTTACATGTCTGGCTCCTTGGAGGGGTTGCCTGGAAAACTAAGCTCTCCTGACTCTCAACTGGATCATCTACATGTGACTTCTCCAAGATGGTGGTCTCAGAGTAGTTGGGATTTTTACATAATAGCTCAGGGTTTGCAGAGAATCTGCCAGAAGACAGAGAGTGAGATTTGCTAGTCTCTTGTGTCTTGGGCCCAGAAACTGGCACAACATCACTTCTGCTGGATATTATTCATCGAGACAGTCATAGGGACTGCTCAGAATTCAAGATGGATGGGTTGGATTCAACCCCACCTCCCAATGGGAGGAACAGCAAAGAATTCACCACCATCTTTAATCCTATCACAATGAAAAATGCAATGAAAAATGCTACTGTGAGACTTTAGTCCCAGGGCTTCCCCGCAGTCTTTAAGAGGGGACAAAGTGATACACCATAAGTCTACTGTAGGAGCGATGATATGTCTTCTCTGGAATTAGTCCTAATGAACAGTTGACATTGGATTCTATATTGGAGAGGAGAAGGAATTAACAAAAGGTTTGTCTAAGCCACTTCCATAGGTTGGTTTTGAAGCCTAAGACAGAGAAGTTTGCAGAGCTATCAATGAGAACACAGGATCAACTTGTCAAGGTTAACGATTTGTGACAGGCAGATGTCTGTTGAATAAATCCCAATGGGAGTTGTCTACAACCTTTTTCAAGATTCATAAGAAGAAAATGAAAAGAAATGGATTTTGAGTCTCCATTTCCTTAGGAAAGTTTATTCCAGATTTTAAAATCATAGATTTAAAAAATTTTTTAAATTTTTATTTTAAAGATGTGGGGTACAATTCAGGATTAGGTATATAAGAGGCCATTGTACAGGTAAAGTTTGGGTCTCCCTATGGTCCCTACTTTGCCTGGTTTGAGATCGGGGACCCCCGCCCCAGACAGTTTCTGGTTACTGCCAATCCCTTTCTTATAGTATTATGATAAATGCTCAGGGTCCACTTAGGAGTGGGAATATGTGGTACTCAGTTCTTTGTTTCTGTGATAAATCACTGAGTATTATAGACTCTAAATTCATCCAAGTTGCTGCAAAGTCCATAATTTTGTTCTTCTTTTTGGTTGCACAATATTCCACCGTGTATATGTACCACATCTTAAAAAATCCAGTCGAGTTTTGATGGGCAGCATGGTTGATTCCATGTTTTTGTGATTGTTAATAGTGCTGCGATAAATGTGTGTGCAGATATCTTTTTTGTAGAGTGATTTAAGTTCCTCCAGGTATATCCCCAGAAGGGGGATTGCTGGGTTGCATGGAAGGTCAATTTTTAGTCCATTTAGGAACTGCCACACAGTTTTCCATAGAGGTTGAACTAGTTTGCGTTCCCACCACCAGTGTAGAGGTGCTCCCTTTTCTCCTCATCCTCGTCAGCACCTGTTGTTTTTGTTTTATTAATGATGGCAATTCTTATTGGAGTTAGATGGTATCAATGTGGTTTTGATTTGCATTTCCCTGATGTAAAAGCACAGATTTTTAGAGTGGAGAGACACTGTTGACTCCATTTTATAGAAGAGAGAACATGATGCAGAAAGTGAAATAATGTGTCCAAGGTCACACAGCTAGTTAATGGCAGAGCAAAGAATAGAACACATCTCCTGTCTTTCATTCCATTCTCTTGCCTACTCCAAGACATGACTTTCAAACTGGAGTTCTTCTGGCAGGCACTGGTATGGTTTCCAAGGTGGTTCAGGAATCTATAATCCTCCCAGATACGGGATTTCTGACATCTAACTTTTGATAGCAAGCATCAACATTTTAATAAGATTTCTACTAAAAGCTTGAAAATAATTTCTCTAAAAAAGAGTACAAACTGTTTCTCTCCCTCCCCCCCTTTTATGTCTATATCTCCTAGTGACAGCAACTGATGAAAAGATTACATTTCTTTTTTTTGCCTTTGGACTCAATCTAGTCCAACAGGCTCTTCTGTTCCCTGTAAGTAGAAGCCACTTTACCGCTTCTGATTAAAATCTGAGCAAGATCAGACACCGCGAACACCAATAAAAGGGGAGGGAGAGAGGAAGGTTAGGGTTCAAAAATTACTTATGGGGTACAATGTTCACTATCTGGGTAACGGGCCACCTGAGACCCAATCCCCACCACTTTACAATATGTCCGTGTAATGAACATGCGTGTGTACCTCGTGAAACTAAAAAACTAAAATAAATAAATAAATAAAAATAAAATGAACAAAAATTACTCCAAATGAGTAAAAATCATGATAAAATATTTTTTAAAAAATTGAGCAAGATGCAGAGTCTCTGCCCTCAGAGAACATACCATCTAATCACATTGTTATGTAAAGTCAGCCCTACAAAAGTCTCTGAAGGTCATTATAGCTGCTTGCAGATAGTAGGGAGCTACTGAGAATTTTAGACCTCGGGAGAATTATAATGAGATCTGTACCTTTTTAGGAAGAGATCAGAGATCTGTTTCAATGGTTCAGATGAGCACAAAAAGCCTGCACCGTAGGGCTAGGAAGGAGAGGGCAGGTTTATTAGGGTGACCAAGCATGAGTGGGTAGACCCCCAACTGCATAGCCGGACTTGCCTAGCCGACTCATTTATAAACAAGACTGCAAAGGCTGCAGGAAGCAGTGTCATGTGACTCCTGCTGTTTCTGAGATCCCACCTTAGGTTAAGTAAAGTGGTCTCTGTTGTTTAGTAGATGCCTAATAAACAGGCTTACCTTTCAGCGACAAATGAAAACACAGATACAAATTAATGGGTAAAGAAGAGGCCCATTTATCTGTTTGTGTTGCTTTACAAATCATGCAGGAGAAGCATCCCAGGGAGCTTCAATCATCCCATTTTCCCTTTTTCTTCTCTCTCATTACAGTCATTATTGGTCACAAAAGGCTGCTCACAAAACAGCTAGTGATTATAATTTAATGCATCCTTTCTGAAACCTGCAGGGAAATTAAAGCAGGCAGCTACCTGGGGGAATGGGCAGAGCAATGGGGCTGGGCGCATCTGAGGCCATCGCTTGAAGTGCTAATTGTCCGGGACTTCCCAGCTGTTCTGACCAGACTGAACCTGGACAGCTTGGGAAGGCCGAGGTCACGTCTTTGCATACAGAGTCAAACCGTGGTGGTATCTGAAATTGTGGATCCCGGCAGGGGTCCCCTTTTCACCTGAGGATTCTAGTGTTGCTCCTGAACACTGAGTGAACCCCAGAAATACCTGCTGATGACATGCCAGCATCCAAGTCAGCTCTGGACCAGGCACGTATGTTTGTCCTTTGGCTTCAAATTATGGGCTCGCACAACGTCAAGCTCAAAGCTTCTCTGCTGGCATTAGCATGCAATCTCACAACGCGCAACGACTTTAATTTAGAACTCCTTCTCTCTCTCTCTCTCTCTCTCTCTCTCTCTTTCTCTTTCTCTGTCTCACTCTCCACTATGTCCTCCGTCAGTCTTCCCAAGTAACTTGAGATCAGAGTCACGTGATCTAATAATGAAAGCCAAAATCATTGAAATTAAAGAGAAAGGCATTCATTTAGCAACTGAAATACCTATATGCTCTTCTCATAGCAATTAGAGCTGATAAAAGCTATTTCAGTTGTCAGTTCTGATAACTGTTTTTACCATTTGCAAAAACCCCAAACTTGCGCTCTTTGTTACTGGGGCCACTAGCCACATGTGGCTATTTATGTGTAAATTAATGTATATTAACTTGATCTTAAAATTCAGTTCTGCAGTCATACTAGCCAATTTCAAGAGCAAAATGGTCACGTGTGGCTACTGCTACCATATTGGAGAGTGCAAATCTCAGCGGGTACTAATAGTAAAATAGTTAAGAAATGAGAGTTTGGAGTGTTTGTTACAATGGTTTTTTACTATAGTATTTAAGAGTATGTTTAGACAATTACACTTTTTCAGTAATGATGGTGCTTAACAACCAGCTCACAAATTTCCTGAAAATGTAGCAATCAGCTCTAGGGAGCTAGTAAGAATAGCTCCAACACACCCCTGGAACATTTCCATCTTCCAAGAAAATTCTATTGGACAGTGTTGCCTCAAACAATGTCCCACCTTACTAGTGTGGCCATAGAAATATCCAGAATGAGAATGGAGTCCTTCCTCCCCCCTTTCCCCCTCCATTGGCAGAGAAGATAAAAAAAGACTTAAGACCTCATCTCTATAATAAATCAAAAAATCAGCTGGGCGTGGTAGCGCATGCCTGTAATTCTGGCTACTCGGAAGACTGAGGCAGAAGGATCGCCGGAGCCCAGCAGTTCGAGGCTGTGGTGGCCGGGAGCGGCCACTGCACTCCAGTCTGGGCGACGGAGTGAGACTCCAACTCAAAAAAAAAAAAAAAAAAAGACTTAAAGAATCCTAATCTCCCCATCTGTCTTTCCCTTCCTTAAACCTCAACCAAATTCTTTGCCGTTTCTTTGCAGAGGAGAATGCACACTTAATTAACTGAGAGTGTATCATCATCCTATCAGACACTTTGCAACAAATTCTCTCCTCCATCCTCTGCGCACTCCATAAAATCTTCTTCCTTCATTTCCTCTCTTTCTCTGATTGTAAATCTATTTTTTTTTCTAACTTCATCATCACAGTGAGGCCTGAGGCCCGTGATTATCCAAGTCACCTTCCAATTCACCAGCATCCCTGGTGTTTTGCATAGAATCCAGGACAATGCTGCAGGCTGAAACCTCACCAGAAATTTATACAACACCGTAATGTTCTTCTGCCTCCCCAGGCGTTCTTCTGTTGATTGGAGCCTGGGATCCGTTTGCTTTCTCCAGATACCAGAGCTTTTTTTTCCTGGGTCAGAGAATTCAGAGTGAGATTTGTTTCAGAATAGAATAAGCACACAGAAGACTCTTTCTTGTTGGAAAACCCAAGACAGAAGCTTCTTTTCTTTTCTCCAGGAAGAATATGCTCAAGAGAATATTCAGGGGAGGTGATGCCAGTGATTTTGTTTTTTATTTTGACTCAAACGAGCAAATGACATTTTGGTATTGAAGAAGATGAGTGTTTCCCAGGAGTGGGGCCAGAACGAGGACATGTTGTTCTAGAGAAAACTTCTTAATGCTTACTGGGCAACAAATTGCCAAGGAGCTTTTACAAAACACAGACACTCCAGCCCCACTCATATAGTCTAATTCGATTTGCCTGGCCCTGGCATCGACATTGTTTCTCTTTCGAATTATGGTAAACTACACATAAGATTACATACACCGTCTTAGCCATTTTTACATGTGCAGGTCAGTGGCATTAAGTACATTCACATTGTTGTGAAACCAACCCCACCATCCATCTCCAGAACTCTTTTTATCTTGCAAAATTAGAACCCTGTACTTATTAAAAAATAACCCCCCCTTCCCTCTTGGCAGCCACCATTCTACTTTCTATCTTTAAAAGTGTGACCACTCTATTTCATAGAATTGGAATCATACAATATTTGTCTTTTTGTCACTGGCTTATTTCACTTACCATGACATCCTTAAGGTTCACTCACACTGTAGCATGAGTCAGGATTTCCTTGCTGTTTTAAGACTTGACAATATTCCATTGTGTGTATATATATTGCAAGTTGTCCATTCATCCATCACTGGACTCCGGGGTCACTTCTGCCTTTTGGTTATTGTCAATAATGCTACTATGAACATGGGTGTACAAATATCTCTTTGAGTGTCTATTTTTAATTATTTCACTCATATACCCAGAAGTAGGATTGCTAGATTACAGAATAATTCTATTTATTTTTTTTAGGAACCATTATACTGTTTCCACAGCAAGGGCACCATTTTTATATTCTCACCAACAGTACACAAGGGTTACAAATTCTCCACATTCTCGCTCATTTTTATTATTTTCTGTTGTTGTTGTTTTAATGGTAGCCATCTGAATGGATGTAGATAGTATCTTATTGCTGTTTTGAAGCATTGCCTTTAAAAAAAAAAAAAAACTCCTAATTGGAACTAGGTGATTCTAATGTGCAAACAGGGTAAGAACCACACCTTGGCCAGGTGCAGTGCCTCACGCCCTTAATCCCAGCACCTTGGGAGGCTGAAGTGAGAGGACTGTCTGAGCCCACGGGTTCGAGACCAGCCCCAGCAACATGGCGAGACCTAGTCTCTACAATAAATAAGAAAGAAAGAAAGAAAAGAACCACACCTTGAAGGAAGCTACAGATGCAGTAGGTGAGGACATCTAGACTAACACGGAGGACTAATTCCATCCTCCAGAGAAACTAGAAGAAGGAGCCTTGAGTTTGGTACTGGATAGTTCTAGATCAACTTTTGGCACATGGTTTGCCCCCCTGTTCCCGTTTCAGTGTTGTAACTGTGACCTGTCACATGACTGTCATGGGAAGTTTGCATTTTTAGAGATGCAGGAAGTCTCACCTGACCTCTCCCTAAAACTGAGAGATGAGGAAACCGAGCCCTAACAAGGAGAGATCTTTCTAAAGATTTGACTAGACGTGTCAGAACCTAAAATAAAACCCACATTCTGAGAAACTCTATTCACGATGTCTTCAGCCCCTTATCTGTGATTCCCCAGAGGAAAGAGACGGTGGAATAGGTAAGCCCTCTCCACATCTCATTCTTACAGAGACATAGATACCAAAGAATAGGTTACATATGACCATCTGTTCAAGATGGTGTTTACATTAGAGATAAAGGCACCAAAGAAAAGGAATCACACTCCAGTCAAGGACTGTCTTCAGCCAGCAGGTAGGAAGTAGGGTAAATGGCGCTTGCCTTGGGGAGAAAAAAAAAGTCATACCAGTCTTAACCATTGTTCCTTATATCTATAGCAATGTTGTCTTATTTTTCTATCTTGTTTTCTCTTTTTCAAAGCACTCTCATGGTATGATCTCATGGGATCTTCATAATATCTTTGTGAAGTAGGTAGGTAGAATTCACTCTATTTTATAGATGAGAGCCATATAGTAGAGAAAATGGTACCTTCAAGTATCAGGTAAAAAGATGTGTTTTTGTTTCTCTCAGAGGTGAGCAATTTCCTGTCTGTTAAGAGAGGCCTTAAACTGTAAATATCACCTTGTTTTATTGTTGTGGTCAAATTCTTTCCTTTTAAACAATTTTTAAGCCACCATGTTTTAAAACCACACTATTTCACCACCCCATACACAGCTTTACCTTTTATTGAAGCTTTTGGTCAAAGGTGGGTGTGTGCATGTTTGTCATAATCCTCTCTGAGAGGTCAATCATATTAATTTTCTCATCTATTAGGTGCTAAAAATTTAACATTTTATAATAAATAGCAAACTGTAAACCAAAATGAATATTTAATAATTATCAGAACCACCCAAGGATGTGATTAAGGACACTGAGGGATTAGAAATTAAATGTAAGTGGGGCCAGGAGGCAAATTAGATACCTCTAAGAGTCTCACTTTCATAGAAAAAATGGTCTGCATAAATTTGCTAGAGAATCTTTTTCCTTTGTCCTTAGAAGACTTAGCACATTACTACTCTCAAGCATTTACAAGAAGGGCCTGCCATTTCTCAACTCATTTCCAGAGCTTCCTCAGTCTTTCCAGAAACACCACTCACCCGTATGGGCACTTCGGACAGCTTTTCCCCAGGGCTGGAGCAGGACAGCTACCTACAGAAGGTCAGCCTTCCTCCCATCTGCTCGAACCCTCCTTCATGAGGAAGCTCTGCCACCTACCTGAAACTTGGCCCCACAAAGTAATGATCTCATCACCAAAGCTTTTCTTTTCATTTTTTGAGTTGGAGTCTCCCTCCGTTGCCCAGGTTGGAGTGCAATGGCACGCTTACAGCCACCCCAGCGTTGACCTGCTGGGCTTAGGCGATCCTTCCACCTCAGCCTTCCAAGGAGCCAGAACTATAGGCGTGCATTACCAGACCTGGCTAATTTTTGATTTATTGTAGAGATGGGTTCTCGAAAGTTGTCTGGGATGGTCTCAAACCTGCGGGCTTAGGCAGTTCACTCGCTTCAGCCTCCCAAATCTTTTCTCTGATAAATGCAGCTCAAATTACTCTCCTCCGAGGCTCTGCTTGGTTGGGAGCTCAAATTAATAACTTCTCACAGGGAACAACCTGGGAGTTGGTGGACCAACTTGGTAGTAAGTCTTTAGATTGTGATTTGGAGCTCAATCACCTTTTTTTGGTAATAATATTAATAATAATAATAATAATAATAATGTGGCCGGGTGGGGTGGCTAACACCTGTAATCCCAGCACTTTGGGAGGCTGAGATGAGAGGATTGTTTGAGTACAGAAGTTTGAGATCAGCCTGAGCAACATGGTGAGACTTTGTCTCTACAAAAAGACAAAAAATTAGCTGGGTATCGTGGCATGTGCCTGTAGTCCCAGATACTCAGGAGGCTGAGGAGAGAGGATCACCTGAGCCCAGGAAGTTGAGTCTGTGGTGAGCCATGATTGTGCTACTGTACTCCAGTCTGATGACAGAGTGAGTCTCCGACTCTAATAATAATAATAATAATAGTTTATTATTATTATTATACCTCCCCATAGGATTATTCATAGGATTGAGTTGGAAATGCTTATGAAGTGTTTAATACCATAACTGACAAACCTTGGTAAATACTGATAATGAAGTGTGTGCCATGACACAGGTGAAATTGTCTTAAGACCAGTACCAGAGTCTGTGCCCCAGAAACAAAGGAATTCTTCAATAAATACTTTAACAGGAGTGAACGTTGCTTATTTCATTATAAGAAGCCAGGGGTTAGGGAGGAACACTTGTCAGTGGCACGCCTGCAGTAGACCAGCTGTATTATCTTTCCCTGTCTGTATCTTCTCCTCTGGGCTAGTGAAAAGCTAAAAAGGGCTAATAGCCATCAAAGTATGTGGAAGGTAAAGGTGCTATTTAAATATTATAAATAAGCAAACACTAACAACAAACCCACCTTTCCCCCTCCATCTTCTTACATCTGTTGAGCCCTCATGAGGCACTTAGCATGGAGCCAATGCCTTTTACATTGACTCATTCAGTTCTGCCACTGATCTAACTAGGTAGGAACTGTCATGGTCCTCATTTGGCTGATAATAATAGCAATAATAATAGCTAGTATTTACTGAGGGCTTTACTATATGTCAGGAGATGTTTAAGATATTTTAGTCAGGCGCAGTAGCTCATGCCTGTAATTCTAGTACTTTGGGAGGCAGAGGCGAGAGGATTGCCTGAGCCCAGGGATTCAAGACCAGCCCGGGTAACTTGGTGAGACCTTGTCTCTACAAGAAATCAAAAAATTAGCCAGGCATGGTGGCGTGCACCTGTAGTCCCAGTTACTCAGGAAACTGAGGTGGAAGGATCGCCAGAGCCAGCAGGTCAAGCCTGCAGTGATCATGAGTGTGTCACTATACTCCAGCCTTGGTAACAGAGTGAGACTCCAACTTAAAAAAAAAAGAAGATATTTTACCAGTATTAACTCATTTAATCTTAACAACAGCCCTTAAAAGTTGTGACTCTCCTCTTTCTTTTTCTTTTTCTTTCTTTCTTTTTTCTTTCTTTCTTTCTTTCTTTCTTTTTCTTTCTTTCTTTCTTTCTTTCTTTCTTTGTCTCTCTCTCTCCCCCTTTCCTTCCTTCCTTCCTTCCTTCCTTCCTTCCTTCCTTCCTTCCTTCCTTCCTTCCTTCCTCCCTCCCTTCCTTCTTTCCTTCTTCCCAGCTTTATTGAGGCATAATTGGGCACATAAGAAACTGCACCAAATAAAGTTTATTTATCTTGATAAACTTTGGTGTATGTGTACATCTGTGAAACCATCATTACCTGCCAAAAGTTTTCTAAAATTCTTTTCCCCTTCCCCCCCAATAAAAAAAGAATAAAATCCTTGATCCCATCCCTTTCTGCTCTATTATACACACAACCAGTTACCTGCTTTCTGTCTCTCTGCGTTAATTTTCATTTTCTAGAATTTTATACAAATGGAATCATATTCTTTGCACTTGTTATTTGCTTTTCTCACTCAGCATAGATATTTTGAGATGTCATGGTGTAGTGTGTATCAACAGTTCATTTCTTTTCATTGCTGAGGTAGTTCTGTTGTATGGAGCAATTTGTGTATTCATTGTATAAACAATTTGTTTATTCATCCACCTGTTGGTGGACTTTGGGGTTATTTCCAGTTTTTAAAAATTAGAAATAAAGCTGCTTTGGGCATTTGTGTGTAAGAATTTCTATGGTCATATGTTTTTATTTCTCTTAGATAAATGCCCTAGGAGTAGTATGGCAGGACTGTGTGACAAGTGTAGGTCTAACTTTTTAAGAACATTTTTAAATGTTTTTCTTTCTTTCTTTTTTTTTTTTTTTTTTGAGTTGAAGTCTCACTCCGTCATCCACGCTGGAGTGCAGTGGCATATTCATGGCCACCCCAGCATTGACTTGCTGGGCTCCGGTGAGCCTTCCACCTCAGCCTTCCATGTAACCGGAGCTACAGGTCTGTGCTACCAAACCGGCTAATTTTTTAATTTATTGTAAAGGCGCGGTCTCACCAAGTTGCCCGGACTGGTCTCGAACCTGTGGGCTCAGGCAATCCACTCGCCTCAGCCTCCCAAAGTGCTGGGATTACAGGTTGAGCCACTGAGCCCAGCCTCTAAGTGTTTTCAAAATGGTTGCAACCTTTGACAACCTTACCAGCAGTGTATGAGAGTTCCAGTTCCTCCATATTGTAACACTTGCTATGCTCACTTTAAAAAAATCTTTAACCATTCTGATAGGTAGTGGTATCTCATTATGGTTTTAATTTGCATGAATTTTCTTTAGTAAAGTGTCTCTTCAAATAATGAATCACTTTTTTCAAAAAGAGTGGCCAGGTGTAGTATACTCACACCTGTATTCCCAGCACTCAGAGGCCGAGGCAAGAGATCACTTGTGGAGGCCAGGAGTTCCAGGTTATGGTGAGCTATGATCATGCCCTCACACTCCAGCCTGGGTGGCAGAGGGAGAAGTTGTCTTTAAAAGTTGAAAAAAAAAGAGAAGGTAATAATATTAGTAGTCTTATATAGCTATTGACATGTGTTAATATATCTTCAAAGAACAAAAGCACAGGCAAGTGTAAAAATTTTTTTAAAAAGAAAAGAAAAAAATAGCAGTCTTCTTTCAAGCAAATGAAAATATTATGTTGACCCTGAACCAGAATATATTCTGGGAATTGACTTTTTTTTTTTAATGTTCTAAATTGAGCAAGGCAAGATTCTTTTTGAAGATCAGGCTTTTGAAATAGAGGACTTGATTTTTAATGGACATCAAAACTGGAACACATTGTCTTCAAATGATAGAAGATTATGGCTGGAGGGGATCTCCTTGATGATTAAATGTAGTAGTTATGAATCTTTTTGTGTTCATAGCACGTTTTCAAATATAGAATTGTGGTTATTATACGTAAGGGAGTTAAATAACACTAAACAAGTCAGCAATAATTGCAACGATGATCCCAGCTACTGGATGTCAGTGTCTTATGGAGGATATAAAAGGATCCACATAGAATGTCATCCTTCCTTCCTGTGTTCCCAGTTGAGAAGACCTGATTACTGCTCCCATTTAGATATCTTGTTTACTCGTGAGACACAATTCTCATCAATCCTAGAACCATGTGATTTTCCTTGATGGTGGTATGATGTTATGGAATGTGTTTACCAGTCATTGGCTGCAAGTTGCACATCACTCTTTATTTTGTTAAATGACCCCTTCAGCACTACATGCCTTGAAAGAGACACCTCTAGAATGTATGAAAGGCAAATCGTCACCGAAGTTAAATTTTAACAGTAGCTAACATTTGGCAGCTCACCAGGATGCCTCTGCCAGTAACTGAGAACCCCTCAGTGAATGTAATCATTCCTTTAGTAGCTACGATCTTACTTGAGCTCTCACTGTCAGGTAAAGCAGAACTAGAATTCAGAGCTGATGCCAGACCAGTGACCTTTCCATTGCCTGTTTCTGCCTGAACTAAATTCAGTAGCTATTTACGGTAAAGAATGCATATAAATGCGGAAAAACATACACATCTATATATTCATTAGTGTAAGTACATTCGTAGATTGAAATACCGCTACTTCACCAGAACAGAGCAGAAGCTGAGTGATACTCATGCTCTCAGGATCTCATAGTTTGTGATTAGGATTCTTAGGTATATAAATATATATTTTTTGAGTAGGAATCTCTCTCTGTCACCCAAGCTGGAGTGCAGTGGCATACTCACAGCCACTGCAGCCTCCACCTGCTAGGCTTAGGAGATCCACTTCAGCTTTCCAGGTAGCTGGAACTACAGGTGTGCACTACCACACCTGGCTAATTTTTTGATTTATTGTAGAGATGAGGTCTTGCCAACTTGCCCAGGCTGGTCTCGAACACATAGGCTCAGGCAATCCTCTTGCTTCCACCCCCAAAGTACTGGGATTACAGGTGTGAGGCCCGGCGCCCAACTAGAATTCTCAAATTCTACTCATTTCCTTCACGTTATACATATGTCCTCCGCTATCATCATTCTATGGAACGACTACCTCTAAAGTCACAAATGACCTACTTCTTGGTCAATGTCATGGTCTTTATTCAGTTGCAAGACTCTTCTTGCTCTCTTTAGCTCGAGACACTTAGTTCAAGTCATCTTAAACCTTTGCCCTCAATAAGCTTCTATGGTATTTTAGTTCTTGGTGACTTTCACCCTGTAACTTTTCCTGGCTGGATGGTGTTTGTACTCTTTACATCAATCATTGATGTTTCTATATTTATGGCTTTTAAAAACCTTTCAGGGTCTCACTCTGTCGCCCAGTCTGGAGTGCTGTGGTACAATCATGGCTCACTGCAGCCTTGACTTCCTGGGCTCAGACAACCTTTCTGTCTCAGCCTCCTGAGTAGCTGGGACTACAAGCATGTGCCATGATGCTGGTTAATTTTTTAATTTTTTTGTAGAGACGAGGTCTTGCCATGTTCCCCAGGTTGATCTTAAACTCCTAGCTCAAGCAATCCTCCCACCTTGGCCTCCTGGGATTGCAGACATGAGCCATCACCCCCAGCTGAGAATTTATTTCTTTTCACTGTTGAATATTTGTATTATTGGGATTTCTTCTGAATCTACAGGAAGCTCTTTCAATAAAAAAAGACTTATGGTTTTCTCTAATTCTAAAAATTCTTTCTTTCTGGAACTCTTGTTAGACATAAGTTGGAGATTTTAAATCTACCCTCTTCATCCTTTAGTTTTTCTTTCATATTTTTTTATCTGCATATTTTACTTTTGGTTATTTCTTCATCTCCAGCTTCCACTTCTACTAGTCGTTTCTTCAAAGTGTACAACCTTGAATTTTTTCTACCTATTCATGAGTTTCATTTTAAAGACAATATTTTTCTTTTAAAATATTTCTACTTGCTTTTCTTTTTTAATATCATTTTAATTCATAACTGTTTGTATCTCTTTGGAAGAGAGAGAGAAAGAGAATGAGAACTCCACTTAAAAGCAGCCTGAAATCTTCAATTTCAAAACATACAAGGAACACACACACAAACACACACACGCTCAAAATTTAACATGCCTAACATTTGGGAGATAAATTTACCCTCAATGAATTGGAAGTAGTAGAATAATCTCAAAATGACATCATAGCAAAGATGATAAACAATTTCAGGAAAGAGAAGAAAAGAAGAACATCAATTTTAAAAGAATATAAATTATGAACCAAAAAGAAAAAATATGGATAAAAAAGGATGAACATGAGAAAAAACCGTCTACAAATCCTGAAAATGAAAAATACAGTTTTTACTTACTAATTCATTAATTAGGATCAATAATATATATTTATCAAATGTCTATTTGGTGTTAGCACTGTTCTAGGCAATGAAAATAGAATAGTAAAAAGAGTAAAACATTTTTGTCTTCAGGGAGCTTTAATTCTTGTGAGGGATTACAGATAATAAGCAAGATAAGTAAGATATATATATATATATTGGATGGTGTTTGCGACTATAATTTTAAATAGGGTGGTCAGGGATGCTCTCAAGGAGATGACACTGAATTAAGAAAAGGAAGGAAAAAGCCACATAAATATCTTGAGGGAAGAACAATCCAGTCAGAGGAACAAATGCAAATGCCCTGAGGCAGGAGCATGTTGAGTGTTTTTGAGGAATAGCCAGAGCAATATGATCAAAATGATAGAAATGAGGGTATGTGGGGCTGAGGGTCACATAGTGTAAAATGCGTCACTTGTGGATCATTGTCACAACTTGGGCGTTTACTCTGAGAGAGATAGAAAGCCATTGGAGAGGTGATATGACATCGTTCAGTTTTAATGGGATTCGTTGTTGTGCTGGGAATAGACAAAAAAGGCTTAGAGAGGAGACAGGGAGGCCAGGTAGGAAACTACTGCGATACTCCAAGTATGAAGCAATGGTGGCTCATACCAGGATGGTAGCAATGGAATTCATGAGAACATTTGAGATTTTGATATTTATTTGAGAGAGAGAGGGGAGGAATCATCTGATGGGTTCAAAATGAGATGTGAAATAAAAAGAAGAGACGAGAGTAACCTACGTTTTGTTACTGGTGTAACTAGAAGATTAGCAAAGCCAGCACTGAGATGGAAAGTGGTTAGAAGAATCAGACTTGTGGGGGAAGATTGAAAACTCAGTTTTCAATTTGAAATACCTATTAAACAATCCCAGGGGCGGTGCCCGAGGGGGCAGTTGGATAAACAAATCTGAACTTCAGAGGAGAGGTCCAGGATGGAGACACAGACTGTGACATCATTAGCATGTAGCTCTCTTTAAAGACATGAAAAAATGGAAAAAAGCCCTCCCAACCAAAATTCTATATCAAGAAAAAGGATCTCTTAAACGTGAATGAGAAATGAGAAAGAAAGACTTTCACAGGTCAATGAAAATTGGGAGAATTCATCATTAGTAGATCTGTCCTGCAAGAAATTTTCAAAGACGTTCTTTAGGAAAAAAGATTTATGTCAGAAACTCAGATCTACAAAAAAGATTGAAGACTACAATCCAGGCACAATGGCTCACGCCTGTAGTCCCAGTACTTCGGGAGATGGAGGTAAGAGGATTGCCTGAACCCAAGGGTTCAAGACCAGCCCGGGCAACTTGGCAAGACCTCGTCTCCACAATAAATCAAAAAATTAGCTGGGAGTGGTGACACATGTCTGGTAGTTCCAGCTACTTGGAAGGGCGAGGCAGAAGGATTGCCTGAGCCCAGCCAGTCAAGACTGTGTAGCTGTGATTGTGCCAGTGCACTATAACCTGGGCAACAACAGAGTGAGACTCTGACTCAAAAGACACACACACACACACACACACACACACACACACACACACACACACACACACACACACACACACAAAGACTATAAAATATGGTAGAAGGAATAAATGAAGGAAAATAAATTATTGCATTTTTCTTATTTGAATTTATTTTAAACGAGCTATTTGTTTAAAGTAACAACAGTAATAATATATTCAGGGATTATAGTGTATGAGTAAGTAAAAGAATGACAGCAGTGTCATATGTGATGGGAGAGAGAAAGTGGAAATACTCTGTTATAAGGTACTACACTGTGAGTGAAGTGGTACCTTGCAGTGTGGATACCAGTCAGTTCTCTGTATCTATGAACTCTGTAACTGTGGATTCTACTAACTGCAGCTCAAAAACATTTGGGGGAAAAAAATTCTACAAAGTTCCAAAAAAAGCAAAACTTGACTTTGCCATACGTTGAGTACTATGTTGAATCCGTGTGAATGAATTAAAGTACAGACATTATATTAGGTATTATAGGTAATCTAGAGATTAAGGTATACAGAAGGATATAAGTAGTTTATACACAAATACTACACCATTTTGTTTCAGGGACTGGGCATCTGTGGATTTTGGAAGGCTTGGAAGTGCAGGAACCATCCTCCACAGATGACTGTAGTTTCATTTGAGGGTGGACTCTGTGAGGTGATCAAGGTCAACATCAACAGTGATAAACATGTTGATAGTATGAATGAATCTTGATATAATGTGATTACAATGGCACTGTACTTATGGGGTCCTCCTCCCCAAAGCACATAACTGCAGGTTAGCTGTGAGGAAAACATTAGACAAATCCCAGTTGAAGACCATCCTACAAACTATTCCTCAAAACTGTCAAGGTTATCGAAAACAAGGAAGGTCTGAGGAACTGTCAAAGTCAAGAGGAGCCTGAGGATACATGACAACTAAATCCTGGATTGGATTCTATAAAAACAACAAAAAGGGCCGGGTGCGTCAGCTCAGCCTGTAATCCCAGCACTTTGGGAGGCTGAGGTGAGAGGATGGCTTGAGCTTGGAGGTTCGAGACTAGCCTGGGCAAACTTGGTGAGACCTCATCTCTACAATAAGTCACAAAAACTAGCTGGACTTGGTGGTGTGCATCTGTAGTTCCAGTTACTTAGGAGGCTGAGGAGGAAAGATCGCCTGAGCCCAGCAGGTCGAGGCTGCAGGGGCTGTGAGTGTACCACTGTACTCCAACCTGGGCAGTGGAGTGAGACTATGACTCAAAAAAAAAATTAACAAAAAAACAACACAAAAAAGAACACTAAGTAAAAACTAAAACAATCTGAATAAAGCATGGACTTTAGGTAATAAAATGTATTAATATTGGCCCATTAGTTGTGACAAATATCCCATTCTAATTTAAGATGTTAATCGTAGGGGAAACTAAGAAAAGTAACAGAATAATCATGACCACTAACATTACAGAATTAACATTTAATTCTACCCAGACTCACGCTGCTTGAGACATATGTAAAATAACAAGTATAAAAAGGTTAAAAATAAAGAAATAAAATATAGCAAAAAAAACTGCAGTAGCAATATAAATGTCAGATAAAACACAATTTAGGATAGAAAACATTAATAAAGATATAATAATAAACAAAGGTAAAATAAAAAACTTGACATAACAATTATAAACTTCTATGAACCTAGCAAAACATAAGGAGTGAGAATTGAAAAACACTAGGAAAATGAATAAATTCTTAACTCAGAGGGAGATTTTCATATGCCTTGCTTAGAAACTTACAGATTAAGAGGATAACAACTTAGAAACTTAAATAAGATTTGAACCCCATAATTAACAACCCAAGTGTAATCAAAGCAATAGCACATTTATATTTTTTGCAAGCATACATATAACATTTAACAAAATTGACGACACACTAGGTCACAGAGGAAGTATTAATGCATTTTTTAAAAAATTATCATTTTAAGCATATTTTCCTTGACCACAATAATTAACATGGAAAACAAAAAAAAAAATACTGTAAAATTAAGACCTGTATGTTTATATACTAAAACTAGGCTATTAGATAATTGATAGCTGAAGGGAATATTACAATTTAAATGATAAAATATATAGAACTAAGTGACAATAAAAATACTACATTTTAAAACTTCTGGAATACAGCAAAATGGGAACTTGGAGGGAAATGTATAATCTTAACATAACTACTAACCATGACATTAAAAATAAGTAAAAATTTGGCTGAAGAATATAGAAAAGATTAACTCTTTCAAAAAGAAAAAAATAAAGATATGTTCAGAAATTGATTAAATCAAAAATGAAATAAAGATAAATAAAAAATGTTTCTTGGGAAGACACATCATTAGTCAAATTAATCAAGACAAAAAGAAAGGAAAAAGACAGGCATAAATAAATCTTTCTAGGAACAAAGAAATGCTTCACAGTTACAGACAGTAGATATTTTTAAAATTATAAGATAATATTATAAGTTGCTTTATGCCAATACAATTGAACATTAAGCTGAAATGAAAAATTTTCTAGAAAAAAATGGGCTGTAAAAAAATGTTTACAGCCTAAACATAGAAAAATTGTACAAACCAAAATCCATTTTAAGAAAGAAATTAATCTATTTTTTAAAAACATACCATTCTGTAAAAGACACCTAGACTTTATAGAAAAAATAATCAATATCGAAGATAAAAATATTCTTTACTTGAACTATCTGGATTTCAAAACCAGACTAAGGACTGTACATTTTTAAAAACCATAAACCTACTATTCAAGTATATTTTGCTTATAAATAAGAATGCAATATTTCTAAACAAGTTGTAAAAAATATAAAAATTCAAATAAAGAATAAACAAACCAAATGCAACAAATATTCATATGATTAAGTAGAATTCATTACAAAAATGCAAAACTGGTTCAACATAAGAAAATCTAACAATGTAATGTAAAATGTATTGGAATCATAATTATCTTAATAAATATATAAGGAACATATAACATTTAATATTTATGAAATATGAAATTATTGGCAAAGTAGAAAAAAGAATCCTTAATTTGAAATGATATTTTCCAAAGACCTAGGCCAGACATCTTTTTTAAAAATTATTTTTTGAGTAGGAGTCTCGCTCTGTTGTCCAGGTTGGAGTGCAGTGGCATGCTCACAGCCACCACAGCCTCAACCTGCTGGGCTCAGGCGATCCTTCTGCCTCAGACTTCCAAGTAGCTAGAACCACAGGCACAGGCTACCACACCTGGCTAATTTTTTAAAAAATTTATTATACAGTCAAGGGCTTGCCAAGTTGCTCAGCCTGGTCTCGAACCTATGGACTTGGGCAATCCTCTTGCCTCTGCTTCCCAAAGTGCTGGGATTACAGGCGTGAGCCACTGCCCCTGGCCAAGGTCAAACATCTTAGTGATGAAATTTACAAGGTTTTCCACTAAAGTTAGGAATTTGGCAGTATTGTCCCACTATGAGCATGACAGCCTATCATTGTTTTAGAGATCCTAGTCAATGCCAAAATAAAATAAAAGAAAAATAAGTAAAAGTTGTAAAAATTGGAAAAGAGACAAAATTGTCCCTATTTGCAGAGTATATGTCTATTCATAGAGCAAATGTAAGGAAATCTGCAGGAAGAAAATGATTAGAATTTAGTCAGTTTTAAAAGGTTGCTAGATACAAAGTCATCACACAAAAATCAAATATTTTCAGACAGCAGTAATAACCAATTATAAAATATGATAGAACAAAAAAGAGTCCAATAATAATGAAAATGACTGAGTACCTAGAGGTGAATTTAATAAGATGTAAGAAATTTTATGAAGAAAACTACAAAATGTAATTGAAGAACACAAAAAATGTCTGAACAAATAAGGAGACTCAACATATTTCAGAATGGGAAGTTTCAATAGTGTAAAGATAGTGATTCTTCTCCAATTAATCTTTAAATTCAATGTTACTTCTGTCACAATCCTAATAGGATTTTTTGTGAAAATTGACAGAATAATTAATATTCATATGTAAATACCTAAGTATATGAGCACAGGAATTAGTATATGTTTTATTCATTGTTTTACCTCCAAGCTCATGGAAAAAAGTGCTTGACATACACCAGTTGCTTAGTAAACATTTGTGAAATAAGTGAATGAATGTCCAAAAGTGTCAAGACAATCCTGACGCAGAACCAGGCTTACAACATTATCTATTGTCTTATTACAAAATCATAGAAATTAAGAAGATGCAGTTTGGGTGTAGAAATATACAAATGAATCAGTGTCTAGAATGGAGAATCCACAGAGAGAAGCAGAACTTTACAGCTGAAAATTGTTGGGATGACTGGTTTTGCATATAAAAAAATTTGGTTCCTACTTCACATCTTACATTTTGAACCTCAGATATAGCAATGATCTGAATGTAAAACAGTGTTAAATATTAAATTATAGAAGAATAATTTTATGACCTCAAGGAAGAGAATGATTTATTAAATAAGATCTAAAAACCTGGCTGAGCATGGTGGCTCATGCCTGTAATCTCAGCTCTTTGGAAGGCTGAGGTGGGAGGATTGCCTGAGTTCAGGAGTTCGAGACCAGCCTAGCCGGGTCTCTTTTGTAAAGACCTCATCTCTACAAAAAAAAATAAATCAAACAATTAGACAGGTGTAATGGTGTATACCTATAGTCCCAGCTACTCAGGAGGCTGAGGCAGAAGGATCACCTGATCCCAGGAGGTCAAGGCTATGGTGATCTGTGATTGTGCCACTCACTTCAGCCTAGATGACAGAGTGAAACCCTGCCTCAAAAAATAATAAATAAAATAAAATAAGATATAAAAATCCCCAGAAGTCATCTGAAAAAACAGCAAAATTGACTATATAAAAGTTAAAACCTTCTGGATGACAAAAGAAAAAAAATAGAAAGTTCAAAGAGAAGCCAGAAGTAGAAATAAGTGATTTTCAACATACATAAAAGGCCAGTAATTAGTACTATGAATATATAAAGACTTTGTATGAATTGATGATAAAAAGACTCAATTTTCAAAACTATCCAAAGGATATAGTCAGGCAATTTACTGAAGAATATAAAACTGAAGTGTATTTCCTGATTTCCAAACATCTCAAGATGTGTTGTTTAATTTTTTGTGAGTTTTAGCTCTATTCTCATGTTGTCACAGAACATACTACGTGTGATTTCAGTTATTTGAAATGTTCTAAGATGCAATTTATGCTGGCAGAATTAGTCAATTAGGAATAAGGAGGACTTCCTGCAATGTTACTGTGCAAAGACAGAAAAACTTAGTGCTTCAAAGATCACTGAGGATTGTGTTCAAACACCTAAGGAATTTCAACCATCCCTATTGTAATGGAAGCTTGGTGCCAAGCAAATATGTATGCATTTGTTCAATAATGTTGTTTATCAGGTTTTTAAGAAAAACCAAGCAAAATTGAAGTGTATTATATTAGCTAGTCATGTTATACTGATTTTAAAATGCATTAGTCTATACCAATGGGTAGGAAAATTTTTTGTAAAAGACTAAACATTTTAGGTAACCTCTTCAGGTCCCCTTCCACTGTGGGTGCTTTTCTGTCCTCTCAATAAATCCTGCTTTCTAAAAAAAAAAAAAAAAAAAAAAAGACTAAGTATTTTGTGCTTTGTGGAGCATATGATCTCTGTCATAACCACTTAATTCAAACTTTCTGCAATGTGAAAGTTGTCATAGACGGTATCTGTTAAAAATGAGCATGCCTGTGTCTCAATAAAACTTTATTTATAAAAGCACATGATGGACCAGATTTGGTCTGCAGGCCATAGTTTGCTGATAAATCTATAATAGTTGTAGCCAAAACTCTTTTTTTTTTGAGTTGGAGTCTCACTCTGTCGCCCAAACTGGAGTGCAGTGGCTGCTCCCAGCCACCGCAGCCTCAACCTGCTGGGCTCTGGCGATCCTTTCCGCCTCAGCCTTCCAAGTAGCCAGAATTACAGGCATGTGCTACCACACCCGGCTGATTTTTGATTTATTGTAGAGATGAGGTCTTGCTACCCAGGCGGGTCTCGAACCCGCAGGCTCAGGCAATCCACTCACCTCAGCCTCCCAAAGGCGCAGGATTACAGGCTGAGCCACCGAGCCTGGCTAGCCAAAATTCTTAACATCAGCTCAGGAGGTTCCACACAGCCATGGGCTGAGTGTAAGGCGTGGCCTACACAGGTTTGGCTTTGCTGCTTGACAAGCTGGCCATATGTTCCTCAGAGCCTAGGAGAAAGATGTTCTATTTGTGTCTTTTCTCTATGTAGAACATCAGAGTCCCCTGAGATGTCTGTCTATAATCCATGAATGCTATGGTTTGAATGTTAGTATCCCTTTCAGATTCATATGTTGGAGCCTAATACCCAACATGATAATGTTATGAAGTGGGGCCTTTTGGAAAGTGGTTATGTCACGAGGCTCTGTCCTCAGAAGTGGAATTAGTGCCCTTAAAAGAGAGGTTGAAGGAAGTTACCTTCCCCCTTCTGAAAAGAGAGGAAATGGCAACAAGTCACCATCTTTAAGGCAGAGCCTAAGCCCTTACCAGACACTGAATTTGTTGGTACTTTGATCTTGGACTCCCTGGCCTCCAGAACTGTGAGCAATAAGTTCTGTTGTTTATAATTACCCAGTCTAAGGCATTTTATTATAGCAACTCAAACAGATTAAGACAATGAGAATCAGTAGAAACACTTAAAATCTGGCTTCAGTTTGAATTCTTAGTGATTTACGAGATATCATAAATCGAACAAATTTATCTCTACACGCATGCTTTCTCTTCTTAAAAATATTTACAAAACTCTTTCTTGGAGGATTCTGGTTAGGATTAGAAACAAAATATGCATAAAACTTAACACATTGTAGGGACAATTGTAGGAACACAATCTCACAAAGTTCACCCAGATATCTCAAATACATGTAAATTGGTAGTTCACTCATATATTCATAATGCCACTAAAGTGATGCATTTGCTAAAATAAAATATTAATCTGAGTTTGCTGTTAAACAGTAACTCCAAATGAGAAGAAAAAGCATTTATGGCTGCAATTGTGAATACCTGAGAGACGCTTCTTCTTCGTGGAATTAATTCTAGAAAAATACCATGTAAAGCTTCAAGAGAGGAAAAAAAAAAACTTCTAAGGCAGAAAAAAAGTGCCAATTCCTGAGTACTTGTGCACTTGAATTAGAGATTGTTACTGAAATCATCCAATAAAACTTTTCCAAGTGAAAAGCAAATAAAATGAAAGGCTGTCAAAATGTCAAAATCCATTTACATTAATATTGGACAATACAGGTAGCAGAATTTGGCTAGCAATTCTCTGGGAACGTAACACAGTGAACATATAAATCTTTGGCAATTTGTCGGTCTCATTCAAGCTGAATCACCCCGAATTTTGTAAGTGAATTGGTACGGCTGCCAGTTGGCGAACTGGTGACTGCATAATACCCTGGCAGAGAATCACACGTTACAGAACACGGTGTTAGGTGGCTTGAACAAAGGACAGATGCTTTGCCACAAGCTTTTCACAATTTAGAAAGGAGATAGTTCATAGGTATGAAAAAGAAGCAACTATAAGATTATCGCTCATGAAATTATTGTTTCTAATTTTTAAATTAAAAAAAGCAGAAGCCAGCTTTCCGGTAAGTAGAAAGAGTAATTAATTAGAAAAATGTTTCATCAAATTATCTCAAATTCCTAGCTCATATCCATAAAAACATGTCTTCTCATCTTTTTTATTTTAAGGACTGATTTGCTTTTACTTACTTATTTTTAAGTGTTTGCTAAACTCAGTCATTGCACATCTAACAGTGAATTAAAAACGACAGCAGAGAGATATCGTTATGTTGGGCTACAAATGCCTAAGACATTTGCTAAGGATGTGCTTCTAATGTTTCTTCCATTGTATTTGAATGTTTTGTTTCTAAAACAGTGTTTCTCCATTTGGGGTCCTCAGATGCTTGAAGGTGTACTCTTAGGAAGTCTGGGAATACTCAGAACAATATTCTAGTTTTGTTTTTATTTTGATTATAATCAAATGTACTATAAAAGTAAAATGGTTTAAAAAGAAAAATAGTGCAAAACAGAATTATCACTTAGCACATCATAAGCATTAGAGGCTAAACTAAAAAAAAACCATGTTGTGGCAATCAGCATTTTTTTTTTCATATTGCAAGTTTGCAATGGTGTTTCAGCAAAATAACATCATACGGTGGGGGGGGGGCAAAAAACCCTGAAATTTATTTTTTTCCTTTATTTTATTATTGAGATGTAAGGTTAAAGTTAGGATTAGATACATGAGTAGTCTATGTGCAGGTAAAGTTTGGGCCTCAAACTCGTCCTTACTTCCTCTGGTTTAGGATCAATTACCCTTTGTGATGTCACGTGCTCTCTCCCTTCCCTTTCTTCCCTGTCAGTTTCCCGTAACTGCTGATCCCTCTCTGGTAGCTTTGTGATAAATGTTCAGGACCCACTTATGAGTGAGAACATGTGGTATTCAGTTCTTTGTTTCTGTGATAAATCACTAAGTATGATGGATTCTAAATTCATCCAGTTTGCTGCAAAGTCCATAATTTTGTCCTTCTTTATTGCTGTGTAATACTCCATCATATATATGTACCACATTTTCTTTATCCAGTCCACATTTGATGGGTAGTCATTGGTTCCATATTTTTGCTATTGTGAATAGTGTGGCAATAAACATGCGTGTGAAGTTATCTTTTTTGTAGAATGAGTTAAGTTCCTGTGAGTATATTCCCAGAGGGGGCATTGCTTGGGTGTATGGAACGTCAATTTCTAGTTTCTTTCTTTCTTTCTTTTTTTTTTAATTTATTGTAGAGATGGCGATCTCACCAAGTTCCCCAGGCTGGTCTTGAACCCGTGGGCTCAGGCGATCCTCTCACCTCGGCCTCTCAAAGTGCTGGGATTACAGGCATGAGCCACCGCACTTGGCCTTCTAGTTTCTTTTAAAAAATTGCCACACTGTTTTGTCATAAAGGTTGGACTAATTTGCACTCCCACCAACAGTGTAGAAACATTCCGTTTTCTCTGCGCCCATGCCAACATCTGTTGTTTTTTGACTTATTAATGATGGTCATCCTTCTTGGAGTTAGGCAGTATCTCAGTGTGGTTTTAATTTGCATTTCTTTGATGATTAGTGAGGCTGATTGTTTTTTCATGTGTCTGTTGGCTGCTTGTATGTCTTCTTTTGAGAAGTGTCTATTCAAGTCTTTTGCCCACTTTTTAAAAGGTTTTTTGTTTTTTCCTTTCTGCTCGTTTGAGTTCCTTGCAGAGCCTTGTCAGATACATAATTAGCAACCATTTTTTCCCATTCTGTGGGCTGTCTCCTTGCTCTCTTGATGGTTTATTTTGCTGTGCAGAAGCATTTCAGTTTGATGAGATCCCACTTGTCTATTGTAGCTTTTATGTTACTCACTCTTGGGGATTTGATCATGAATTGGTTGTGCACAAGTGTGTTTTCAATGTTTTCTTCTATGATTCTTATAGTTTGAGGTTTTAGGTTTAGGTCTTTGATCCATTTAGAGTTGATTTTTGATTTTTGTATATGGAGATAGGGAAGGGTCCTGTTTCATTCTTCTGCATATGATCAGTCAGTTTTCCCAGCACCATTTGCTGAATAAAAGTCTCTTCTCCTCAGTGGTTGCTATTGCTGGCTTTGTCGAAGATGAGTTGCTTAAGAGATTGGGCTTTAGCTTCCAGAATTTCTGTCCTGTTCCATTGGTCTATATGTCTGTTCTTGTACCAATACCAGGTTGTTTTGATTATTGTAGCTTTAGAGTAAAGTTTGAAGTCTGGAAGCGTAATACATTCTACTTTGTAGCTTTTGCTGAAGATTTGGCTATTCATCCTCTTTTTTGTTTCCATATGAATTTGAGGTCTGAGAAGAATGATGTTTGCAATTTGATGGGTATTGTGTTGAATCTGTAGGTTGCCTTGGGCCCGAAATTCATTTATAAAAAATTGTGTTTGTTCTCACATGCTTAAACTTCAGTCATCTTCAAAACACTCTTTGTTTGATACAATACACCTATTGAGATACTTTTTCCACTGCTCAAATGGTTTTTAAACTCATCAGTTTTGATGAGTACTCCTGTTTTGTTTCACCTCTTCCACATGGCAAAACATTTCCCTTTGATGGCTGTTTTTTAAAAAATCCTAACAAAAAAGAGTTGCTTGGGATGAGATCAGGGGACTAGGGAGGGTCATGGGTAGGGTACCGGGGTCATACTGTTTTTGGTCAGAAACTGCTGAATACTCAGTACGGTATGGGTAGGTGAGCTCATAAATCACCCATCACGAAATGTGCAAACATGTTGAAAGACTCTCCCCCCCCAAAATTTCACTGAACCCAAAAACAGCCACTCACAACAATGCTAGCTGGCACACTCATGCTGAAGGGTTCCTAGAATCCCTATTTGGTGGGGGAAGCCTGTATACAAGGGGCCTGTCCTCCAAAAAATAATTCCAGTTTTTTTGGGTCCCCTCATACTTTAATGTTGTTAATTGAAATTTTATTATTTTTCATTATACTTGATTTATAAGACCATAAGCATTATGAAGATACCTAGTATTATGTGTGCATATTTAAGTAACATTAATAACCCAAATCATATATCAACTCTTAATGATTGCTTTTCCTTTGAAAGAAGTCTCTACATATTTAAACTTGAAAAACATGACTCCAAATTCCTCTTCAACAAGTGATGTATTTCCATGAAGTGTCCAATGACAAGGTTAGTTAAAAAAACAAAAAAAAATGGCTGCTATGGATTTTTCTCAAAAAATTAAAAATTAAGCTACCTTAAGATTCAGTAATTTCATATCTGCTGATTGCATATCCAAAAGAACTGAAATCAAGCTCTTGAGAAAATATCTGCACTCCCATGTTCATTGCGACATTATTCATAATAGCATATGAATAGCATAGGATAGAATCACAACTTAAATGCCCATTGTTGAATGAATGGGTGAAAAAAATGTGATAAATACATACCATGGAATATTATCCAGCTTCTAAAAAGAAGAAAATTGTCTCGACCAGCGGGACAAGTAAAACGTGGGCACGAGGAGGACTACCTGCTGCTGGTGAAAAGAGAGAGAGAGAGACCAAGAGAGAAAGAGACAGAAGACACGCAGAATAGAGGCAAGACAGTGTTCTGATCAAGCCTCCAAATTTTATTGTTAGGCGATTGCTTATATACATAGCAAAGAGGGGCGGGCTGAAATAGGGCGTGTGGCGGCTTATGATAGGAGGAAGAGTAGTGGGTGGTATGAGGAGAGGAGGTGGGAGGGGTGTTGTGGTTTGGCGCGCGCGGGCTTTTCGGAGGACAAAGAAGAAGGCTTATATAAGATGATTGCTATTTTTAAAATGGCTCCCAACATCTCCTCCCTTTCTGTTCAAAGACAGAAGGGATGGTGAGCATTAACCGGGTGAGGGAGTAGGGGCCCGGCTCCTCCCGTGGATTCTCCGAGTCCACCACCATTGGCTCTTGGTATCTTTTGGGGAGGAGAGGCAGAGCCAGAATTGATTTTTGAGAAAATTAGAAAATTAGATACCAACCTCTATGCAAGCCAGGCGTGCTCACAGGGATACCCAGAGGAGGTCGAAGTTTTGAGACCTTCCCTTGCAATACATTGTTCTACACTCATCCCGGTGCTCATACCCTGTTCCCCTTAAAGGGAGAGGGTAGACATGCCTCTGGTTATCATGTCGTCCCCGTAGGGAGGGAGCCGTAGTAGTCCTTTTCCGTGCCTTCTGCCAATGCCAGCCGTTGGTAATGGATTTGGATAGGTTTAGAGAGGACAGCATCAATTTGTCTTTTGATAAGATTAGTAAAATGGCGAAACGCCCAGGGACCGAAGGTTATGAGCAAAAGGAGGCAAAAGAGGGGGCCCAAGACAGGGAGGAGGTAAGGGAGGAGTCCATTAAGTCCGGTCCAAAGCGGGTTCTCGAACAATTCTTTTCTTCGCTTGATGAGGTCTTCTTGTAATTTCTTGATTTTGTCTCGGACGATGCCAGACTTGTTGGCGTAGAAACAGCATCGTTCCTGTAAAGCTAAACAGATTCCTTCCTGTTCTGCAGTTAATAGGTCTAATCCTCTGCGATTTTGTAGAACTACCTCAGCTAAAGAATCAATTTGATCTTGTAGATCATTAATAGTTCCAGAGAGAGTTTGAACATCATCAATTAACTGACGAGACAACTTAGTATAGGTATCAACAGCGACCCCTATTCCCGCTCCGCCGGAGGCTACAGCAGCTGTAACCCCCAAGCCTAGAAGTAAGGGAATGGCTTGGAGAGCACGCCGGTGGCGTCCCGCTATAAGGTCAAGACTAGGGAGAGGGACAGGTTCATCCCCGGGGATGATAGAGATGTCGGGGAGAAGGCTAGCTGTAACGCAGAGGCCTGTCCAATTGAAAGGGAGCATGGTGTAGGCAAGGTTGCCCCCACAAATGAACACTTGTCCTGGAGGGGGGCAGATGGAGGTGGAAACGTTAGTTACAGTATGACAATCGGAAAAGGTGACAAATCCGACGTCACTATCATAAGAATTATTTGAAATTTCCCTTGGAAGCAACCGGAGGAATTGAAACCCGAGGGCTGTATTTTGAAAGGGGGGTGATAATGAGCAAACTGGCATCTCCATTGAAAGGGACATAGGAAGCGTTTAAGACAGGAATGGCAGTAGGTAGAGGCATACCAACGGTCATACATAGCCAGCAGTCCTGTGCAAGGGAGGGGTTAGTGGAGTTTAATAGAGAGAGAGAGGCTTCGAGGATTCCCTGTGTGTATGGATCCAAGGTAATGTCTCTGGGTTTTCGAAGGGCGAGTGGGTGGTAGTCTAAGTGAGGGTATAACTGTCGGGTCAGTTCTTGGATGTGTTGGGCAACAAGAGTTTGTTTTTGAATGTCGCTGGGGCCCCCTCCATCTGATACATGAACCGGGGCAACGGTATGCCAGCACACACTTTTGCCAACAGTACCTAGACAGGATGCCTGAGAATATTTAAGATCTCTCTCTAAGACACTGCCAGAGGGACGCGGAGAGGTTCTTTCTAAAATAGCAGTATAGTAGGTTTGACCATGGAGGGTGCATAATTGAGCAGAAGTGTAACAAGTGACATGGACTGCCGGGAGAATAGAGGTGCACTGTGTAGGGCAAGGCCCAGGGCGACCCTGTGTGGCAGGAATGATTGCGGGTTTGGATTTGCAGGTCCATTGTTGCTTTGATATCCCTGAATATGTGTGAGTGTAGGCAAGATAGGCTATTTTCGTGTTGCAGTCAACTTGCTGGGAATAGGAGGGGGGAGTGATTGGGGACATACCGCCTTTGCAATCGCAGGGATTTCCAAAAAGGGCCCTTCTGAGTTCTTGAGGATTTGGGGGGGGTCCAAAACCGGCGTGTGCACAGAAGGCGTATGTAAAGAGGACGAGGAGGCAGGGCTTCATTGTCTGTAAGGGAGAAAAGGAAAAGGTTTTCTCAGGGATTTTTCCCTGGGTTGAGTGAGTTATTTTCCTTGG
>NW_007029491.1:0-2047 GCF_000164805.1 Carlito syrichta | reverse complement strand
CTATTTGTTTTGTGAGATGATGCTCATGTCTCATGCTGTTCTTTATGCAGTCATGTTTTTTAATGATGGTGTGTGGGGATGTGTTCTGAGAAATGGGTCTTTAGGTGATTTTGTCATTGTGCCAACTTCGTAGCATGACTTACGTGAGCCTAGATGGTACAGCCCACTACATACCTAGGCTGTATGGTGTAGCCTACTCTCCCTAGGCTGCCAACCTGGACAGCATGTGACTGTACTGAACACAGTAGGCGATTGGAACACATGGTAAGGATTTGTGTGTCTTAACACATCTAAACACAGAGAGTAGTAAAATAATGTATTAAAATCTAATGGGACTGCATTTGTATATATGTATATATGGTCCATTGCTCAAAATATTGTAATCTGGTGCAGGATTGTAGTTTCTGGGGAAGCAACTGTCTTTGAAATAAGTCCAATGAGGCAGCCTTCACCCCCTAACCTGTTGTAAGATACAGGCTATATTATCGAGCTGTTTTTACCATGACTGGATTATGCAGCCAGAATTAGATTTCATTCTATCCAGCAATCTACCAAAAACTTGCCCTTTGAGGTTGCTAGACCTGGGTTCAAATCCTCATTCTGCCACTTGCTTGCTAATGGGCCTTGGACAAGTTATTTAAGCTCTCTGTGCATCTGTTTATTTGAAAAATGGAGCTAATATTTCCATGTAGGGCCATCATTCATGAAAATGGAACTTGGTGAAGGATGGAAAGTTTTCTGCACATAGTAGACACTCAGTGAATAGAGGTGGTGCTAACTATTAAATGGTAGTGGATGTGGCCATGCATTAGTTCTGACCTGAGGCAAATCACTTCTACGCTGACTCATTTACTCCAAAGATAAGTTGACCCCAGGATCAACTGCTTCTTCTTACCATACAATGAATTTTGTGAAGACAGATGGACTGGGGTATTGCCTTGTCAAACATGGTTCTTGTTGGGAAGGAAACGAATTCAGGGCATTGCTTCACTGTTCTTATTTTCTCAGACTTGCACTCTGCGTTATTCTATCAGTGGTCAGTGTTCAAATATATTTTTGTTGAGATAAAAGTTGTAGATTTTGGAATCCAGCGGTGCTGCTTTAATAGTCTCTAATTCCTGAAGATATTGAATCATTATGTTAAAAAAAATCCTCTAATTTTCTGCTACAATAGCTGGCTTTATTTTTACATCTCTTAATTGGTATCAGCTTTCCTCTCAGAATTACAGAACCATGGAAACTTGGCATGCTAAAGCACTGTGGAAGTCGCTGGAAGGAATACCCTCCTTTCCTCACAAATCTTTGGGGTCTTGCCGAATGTTAGGACTGCAGTCCCACAAAGTGTTCTTCTTTACCCCAGGTTGTAAGGACAGTAGAATGGCCACATGGCTGGTCACAGTGCGACTCTCTCTTCAGATATCAGATAGGTACAAATGTCACAGGGCCCTGACCATATCACTTTGCCCTTATTGCTTCTGTGTCGGCTGACATGACCCCACTTCCAGCACCTGTGTCTCATTGTCCAAGGTCTTTTTCGGGGCATCACCTTGACACCCATGTGGCAGACTGGACATGGTGGGGGATCAATGTCCTCGTTCAATAGTTCTTAACCATTGTCAGATCAGGACTAGGTGGGTGAGCACCCACACCCCCTCACCCTTAGGTGTCTGAGATGCATGCCAATAGAGCTTTCTGAGGGGTCAAATTCTAGCTACTTATTTTGGCAACTGCCTTGAAATGGACCCTCTATTAGTCAGTTCCTGCCCCTCTGTCCTCCTTTCCTGTTCTCCCTGCCCCAGTTCATCCTGGGATTACCTCCATGTATACCACTGCGCACAGATCTTCCTCTTGGGGCTGCTTCTGGGGAAACCCATCCTGAGACAAAGGGAAGCCTTTCTCTACACATGTAGAGCACTTATGACAATATGGTGTTAAATCCACATTTCTATACTGTGTGTTGGTGTTTAAGGGCACCAACCTTACTGTTTTTTATGAGTTTTTGAAAATTTTTTCCTGTATTTGTTGTTATTCTTAATCACAAGACTCA
>NW_007029490.1:81234-135058 GCF_000164805.1 Carlito syrichta | reverse complement strand
ACCTCTTATAAACAGGGTGCCTGAATGAAACGTAATTGTACACCTAACCCTTAACTGTACACCACAAAACCATAATAAAAAATACTGATTAATTATTTTAAAAAATAAATAAATAAATAAAATGATAGAATCAGATATATGAAACTTTGATTATTATAATAAAAACAATTTTGAATAGCATAAAAATTCACATTCACAGTTAATCCCCAATCTCTTTACCAAATATGTCTTCTTTTTCAAAAAACGTCTTATTACTCATCCTAAATTATTTAGTATTTAAATGAGTAGCATTTTATCCATAAAAAGGTGATGTATTTAATAATTGGTATAGATTCTCATATATGCATACATTAGGATAATAATCAAAATGTGCTGCTTTTATTAAAAATAAGTAAGATAACTTGCAAGCTAACCAGTTAGCCTGACATGTTTTTATGGATACTGAAAGAAGAGAAAGCTCCTGGGTCAGAGACAAAGGACAGCTTAATATAGAGAGCAATAGCAGTAGCCACATTATCAACATTGCATTTATACACAGAGTCCCTATTTCCAAAGAGTTGTGTTACAAGAGAGAAACTCTGAGCTTAGGGGATCCAAATCTCTCTCTCTTTTTTTTTTTTTTTTTTTGAGATAGAATCTCCCTCTATTACCCAGGCTAGAGTGCAGTGGTTTATCACAGCTCACTGCAGCCTCAAATTCCTGGGCTCAAGTGATTCTCCTTCCTCAGCCTCTTGGTTAGCTGTGACTACAGGTGCACACCACCACACCCAGCTATTTTTTTTTTTTTTCGTAGAGACAAGGTCTTACTATGTTGCCCAGGCTGGTCCCCAACTCCTGGCCTTAGGCACTCCTCCTGTGTCAGTCTCCCAAAGTTCTGGGATTATAGATGTGAGCCACTGTGATTAGCCCAAAACTTTTGTAATGGGAAGTAAGAGTATTTGTTCATGGCTGCAGGGGGAGATACTACCTCTGTGTTCTAAGACTGTAAGTAACCCTACCCTTTTCTCTGGTGAGAGACAACATCTCTATCTTCCAAATCTTTTCTTTTTGAAACAACCTTGAAAATAGAGTGAGGAAAATGGGCGGTCAGTGCTTTGCTTTGCAAGACAGGCAGAAATGCAAGAGACTCATAGAGAATTGTCTCTCAACGATACTGAGCAGTGATTTCTGGGGAGAGAATTTAGAGAAAGAGAGAATCCTCTTCTGGAGACATTTCTATTGTTGAGGAAAAGAGACCTCTGCATCCTGGGTGAGAGAGTTTAGTCTGGGGTAAGCTTCCACTGTCACCTGTGGCCTGACAAGAAAATTTCACCTCTTCTTCTTCCTTTTTTCCTGTCCTACTCTCCCAACTTCCGAGGATCTGTTGTAGTTGAGGTCTTAGCATCCTGAACCCTGACTTGAAATGGATGGCCTTAAACATTATAATTTATTTGTTTATTTATTTGTTTTCTGAAACGAAAATGTAGGGGTGACATAGTATGTACAGACAGAAAAAATATTGTCAAACTGTAAACTTGTGATTGTACATTTGCTCTATAGAAATTACCCAGAATCGTGTCATTGCCCCCTAAATACTCTGTGCTCCACTATTCCCTATTGGTCTCTCTCTTCCTCTGTCCCCTGGCGGCTAGTGATCTTTTTATCGTCTCCATAGTTTTGCCTTTCTCCAAAATGTTATATAGGTGGAATCATGCAGGATGTAGCCTTTTCAGATTGGCTGTTTCTCTATGTATTTCATGGCTAGGGAGCTAATTTCTTTGGGTGCTGAAAATATTCCACTGGCTGATGTATCACAGTTTGTTTATCCATTCACCTACTGATAAACATAATTTATAGTGGAAGTCAGAGTCCCTGACTATTTCTCTCACTGCCTCCAGACTCAGTCTCCTCAAAGGCCCTATTAATCCATAATGTATCTGATTTATGGAACATTTCGTTTCAACTGCACATTGTAAATTAAATAAACTTGGTTGTCTAGGTGGAGACCATAACTACCACTTACGGAATCTCTAGTGTGGGAAAATGTGTTTTTATTAATGAATCTTTTTAACAAATGACTTTCTAGACCATGTCTCTTATTAGATTGCATCTTTTTATTTAGTAATCCAATTTTTAGAATGTTATTAGAGGAAGTTTATTTTTGCAACTGTCTGTGAAAGATGGCACTATTTTCTGTGGCAGCAGAAACGTTATCCCAAGCCAAAAGCCTGGAGAAAAAGTAGACTTTGTTTCTAAAATGGGATCAAAGTTAAGAGTATATAAATCAACATGTTATGTCAGATGATCATATTGTCTCCTTAGGGAAGAATGATGGCCAGAAAACAGGTAGTAAAAAAAATATGTCAGGAAGGAAAAAACAACAACAACAACAAGGAATTATCTCCTTCTCACTGGAAAAGGATTATAGCTTGGAGAACCTTTTGAGGATTCCCAGTTTACATTCAAATTCTCTTATGTAATGGGCTCTTGTTATAAAACAGGACATTGCCATTTGTCATCAAAGTGTTCTCTGATATTTCATTTTCAAGGATTTTTTTTTTTGCTTAATTTTACCCCATTACATACAACTAGAAAATAGTTTACTGTGTCTTTTCTTATCTATATTATCATTTAGAACTTATCAAACATTTTTAACACTGAGGCATTTTTATATTAGTCTTTACATAACTATTTTTTGGATTTATGCTCCTCTTTTTTGTTGGTGGTTGAAAATTATCCAGTTCTATTTTTCCCATATGGAGCGACAGAAAGCAGATTCACAAAGCCAAGTGTAATCTTTCCATGTTGTGGTGAAAGGGGCATTCACTATTTCTGTGCTCTAACAGATTGCTGACATTTTTTGTTTATCAAAGTGAGGTTTTCTATAACTTTGCCACCTTTAACTGTTCTTTACTTTTGCTGTTTTCATAGGATTTTACTTCAAGTTGCTCCAGGGGCAAAAATATTTCTTGGTTCTTTTGCAATTATGGTTCCCCATTTTCATCTATCCTAGTGTTGAATTTGTAACTTATGTTTCATATTTTCAGGCCATATTCTTGATATTTCAGAAAACATTATTATTATAAAATATCAAGTTACTAAACAACCCTAGGAAGTAATTTTGAATATTATAGGAAAGCTCATATTAAGCAATACCTCAAACTTAAAAATCCAGACATAACCTCTTCACCATGTCTTAAGAATTTCTACTTTTATTCCATCAATCTTGCTATTGTTTAAAAACCATGTTTGAGACTCCTTTTGTAGACGAGCATTTAGAACCAGCAGCTTTGTTTCACATGACTTTTATGGCAGTAAATCTTCACTGTTTAATTGTACATTTTAATTTTTGGATAGAAATACCTGTCACCAATATTCTGGTATATAGGTTGGTAATCAGACTGGAAGACTATTTGAGAGAATAAGTATCCAACTATAAAGAATCTGAAGACAACTTGAGAAAGAACTTCTAGAAAATTTTCCTCAGGAGCATTTGCTGCCCAGATGCCTCCAGATGCTTTACAGATGCCTGGTTCAGTCAGTGGTTAGTGATGCATCACGTAGGTCTTGACATCCCATTGTCCTGAACTCACTTCCTAGGCCATGTGACCCTCAGGAAAACCCCCGGGGAGTCCTTGGAGAGTTGTGCACAGATGAGTGACATAAACTGACACATTCTGAAAGAATCCCTCTGGATGCTGTATGGAGAAAACACTGAAAGGAGCAGAAGATGGGGTAGACAGCAAGCATCTAATTAGGAAGCTGTGGTAATAATCCTGGCATGAGATGATGGTGCTTGAAAAAAGAGAAAAAGTGGAAGTGCTGAGAGATGGCTGGGTTCTGAACATATTTTAAAGATCCAGCTAACAGGATGTCCCAATCTTGGTTCCACTGGGCCTCAGCCAGAGTAGCTTCTACCCCTTAAGAGACATTTAGCAAGGTGTCCAGACATTTTTGATTGTCAGAACTGGAGACATGCTATAGGCATCTAGTAGATAGAGACCAGGGATGCTGCTAAGCATCTTGTGTTGCACAGGACAGTTTCCCACAATGAGAATTATCTGGTCCAAAATGTCAATTGTGCTGAGATTAAGAAACTGTGCTCAAAATTAGGCTGGGTGTGGTGGCTCACATCTGTAATTCCAACATTTTGGGAGGCCAGGGAATGAGGATTGCTTGAACCCAGGAGTTCAAGAGCAGCCTAGGCAACATAGTGGGACCTTATCTCTATAAAATCAAAAATTAGCCAAGCATGGTGGCTAACCTGTAGTCCCAGTAACTCAGGAAGCTGAGGCGAGAGAATCTCCTGTGCCCAGGAGGTCAAGGCTGTGGTGTGCTGTGATTGTGCTATTGCACTCTAGCCTGGGCAACAGAGTGAGACCCCCAACCAAAAAAGAAGAAAGAGGAAGAAGAGGAAGAGGAGGAGGAGGGATGGGGAGGAGGAGGGCAGTGGAAGAAGGAGGGGAGGAGAAGAAGGAGGAGAAAAATAAACCACGCTGTTCAAGATATACCTTGAGCATCTCCTTGTGACTTTCCTTAGGAGAGCTCACTAAGACTTTTTCCTCTGTATGTTTTACTTTTTTTCTTTTATTCTTTTACCTAGCAAATAAAAGTTGTATATATTTATACATTTGTTTTAAAATATGTACACATTGTGGAATAGCTAAATAAAGCTAATTAATATGTACATTGCCTCATATAATTTTTTTGTTGTGAGAACATTTAATATCTACTCTCTCAGCAATTTTCAAGGATACAATATATTATTATCAAGCATAGTCACTGTGGTGAACATTAGATCTCCAGAACTTATTGATGCTGTCTAACTGCAACTTTGTACCCTTTGATCAACATCTCCCCATTCCCACATTACTACCACCCCCTCCAAACGCTGGCAACCATTATTCTACTCTTTACTTCTATGAGTTCAACTTTTTTAATTTTTAATTTTTTTTTTTTAGTTGGAGTCTCACTTTTTAGTCCAGGTTGGAGTGCAGTGGCATGGTCACGGTCACCATAGTCTCAACCTGCTGGACTCAGGTAATCCTTCCATCTTAGCCCTCCAAGTAGCTGGAACTACAGGTGCATGCCACCACGCCCAGCTAATTTTTTGATTTATTGTAGAGATGATTTATTGTAGAGATGAGTTCTCACCAAGTTGCTCAGGTAATCCTCTCACCTTGGTCTCCCAACTGGAATTGCTGGATCACATGATAGTTCTTTGTTTAATTTTTTGAGAAACCACCATTATGTTTTCCATACTTCCATTGTACTAATTTACATTCATACTGACAGCGTATGAGAATATCTTTATTTTCACATTTTCCTTTCATCTTTTTTTATAGTAATCATTCTAACAGGTATGTGAGGTGATATTCCTTTGTGGATTTTATTTGTATTTTCCTGCTGATAGTAACGTTGGGTATTTTTTCATACACCTGTCGGTCTATTCAGGTCCTTCGTCCATTTTTTTAAAGAGAAACTTGAGTTTTAGTCAAAACAATAATGTACTCTTCAGGATTGTGATCAAATCTTGAACAAAACCACAATGTGTCCACTTGTTAACTTTCTGTATCAGACAACCCAGTCTGGGTTGGCACTACTGCTTGCTGGCGTTAGATTACATTGCTTTGTGCCACTGCCACTGTGCTGCTGTTGTTGGGTGTACAACAACAAAACTGCAGTGACTGAAGATGGTGTGCAGAACTCCATTCTCCTGCAGCTGTAGGAATACAGGTCCCAGTAGAAGGAGGATGTGCCTCCATGCACTGCATCAGCTGCCCTTCTTGGAATTGGGTCCCCAGACTGCAGGTCAATATTCGAAGGTGTGTTGCCTCTTGAACCAGGTGTACTGTTCTAGTAAACTGGGATATTGATAGTCATCAGGACTGTAGTTCACCCATTTTTTAATCAGGTTATTTGTGTTCTTACTATTGAGCTGCTTGAATTTCTTATATATTTTGGACATTAGCCCTTTATCAGATATATAGCTGGCAAATATTTTCTCCCATTCCATAGTTATCTCTTCACTCTGTTAATTGTTTTCTTTGCTATGCAGATGTTTTTCAGTTTGATGCAATCCCATTTGTCTATTTTTATTTTAGTTGCTTATGCTTTGGGGGTTATACCCAAAAGATCATTGGTGAGACCAATGTCATGTTGTTTACTTCCTTTTTTTTTCTAGTAGTTGTTCAGTTTCAGGTCTTATATTTAAGTTTTAATCCATTCTGAGTTGATTTTGGTATATTGTGTCAGGTAATAGTCCAATTTCCTTCTTCTGCATATAAAATATTAAGTTTTATTTATAACTAACACCATTTATTGAAGAGATTGTTCTTTTCCCATTTTGTATTCTTGGCATCTTTGCCAAAAATCAATTGACAGTAAATGGGTGGAATTATCTCTGGGGTTTCTATGCTGGTCCATTGGTCTATCTGTCTGTTTTCATGCCATCATGATACTGTTTTTATTACTATACTTTTGTAGTATATTTTGAAATCAGGTAGTGTGATGCCTCTGTTTTGTTCTGCTCAAGATTCTTTTGACTATCTGAGGTCTTTTGTGGTTCCATATGAACTTAAGAATCTTTTTTCTGTTTCTGTGAAAAATGTCATTAGAATTTTGATAGAGGTTATATTGAATCTGTAGACCACCTTGGGAAGTATGAACGTTCTAACAATATTAACTCTTCCGATCCATAAACACAAGGTAGCTTTTCATTTATTTGAGTCATCTTCAATTTTTTTCATAAATGTTTTATAGCTTTCAATTTACAGATCTATCATCTTCTTGGTTAAATGTATTCCCAAGTACTTTATTTATGTTTGTAAATATTGTAACTAGAGTTGTTTTCTTTATTTTTTTCAGATAGTTTGTTTATAATAGATAAAAACACTATTGAATTTTGTATGTTGATTTTTTTATCCTGTACATTTACAGTATGAAAACAGTCTGTTAGAATATTTATTAGTTCTAACGGTTTTTTTTTTTTTTTGGTAGACTATTTCAAGTTTTCTATATATAAGATTATGTTACCTGCAAACAGAAACAATTTAAATTCTTCCTTTCCAATTTGGATGTCATTTATTTCTTTTTCTTGACTAACTGCTCTGACTAGGAAAGCTTACTATAAGAATTTTGACACTAAGGTAAAAATTATTGTTTGAATGTTGACAGAAAAATATAGACTCTAGCAAAATTCATTCTTCCAGTGGACTCAAAGCCTAAATTAGAAAGGAGCCTCCCCAGTGTACCAACAGTAGGAATACTGAGTAAGTCTATTTAGAGGTAGCTTTATGCACTAATGCATCCAGAAAGAGGACCGCTAAAGTCAGGACTTTTAGCCAGACACTGAGCTTTCAGCCTCAACATCAGCCACCAAAGTAAGCATTCGTGTGAGTTCCTTCTGATTTTCCTAGTTAAGCTGGAACAAAAAATAGAGATAAATCTTCACCTTATGAGCCCAATTGGAACTTGCCCTACAAACCTTCTCCCTATTCTAAAAAGACCATACATTTGTTTAGGTAGCAAGTTTCTCAAATGGGTTTTCGAACTGATCTAACATTACAGGACATAATCAGTGGGTTTTAGAACTTCTAAAGGTACTCTGAGGTTAAGGGCCAAGTGTCCCTGTAGCCCATGAAGTTAAGTGTCCAACTATTAGAAGTGAGTAATATAGCCAATATCTAACCACCAAGTAGGAAAAGAAGCTGTTCTAGGTTTGGGGTGAATGATACATATCAGAATCTGATAAACAGACAGAGGTCAACTGTAGCTTAAGAAAGAACTAAGTATGAAATGTAAGTGGTGAGAATGACAAGGATTGAAGGAATTTGGGGAAAGTTCCTGTTTATTTTTATATTGAAGAAAAAAGCTAAGATTTTAATTAGTCTATAAGTTATAAAAGGATGTTTACTTTGTTTTCTAGTTAACAACATCTAGGTTAGATTTTGCATGTAATTGCACTAATTCTTAGTATGCACCAAAAATATGTAAGACTTTTTGAGGGGTTAATTTTTCCATCAAAATTATAGAATAGCACATCCTTCACTTCTTCCTTGACTTTTTGTAGCATGTTCAATAAAGAGGATTGTCTTTGCAAAAATGTTCAAGGGCTTCTTCAAAGACTCTTTTGAAGGATTTACTGTGTCATCAGGTCTTTATTTCTCAATAGCTTGAACTGTTTCTCAATTTTACTTTTATGGACTTTATGAAAGCCTACACCTTTTGCAAGATTTTCAGTTTCACTGGTAATTATAATGTGCCACAATTTTTGTAAGAAAATGGCAAAGACATGAAAATGATGCATAGGATAAAAGTTAGTGTGAAGCAGGAAGGGATTTTTTTAGTGTAAACTACTTTGTTGTGGGGTCAGTTCTTTAGCACATAGTCTTGCAATACATTTGCTTGTCTATGAAACCTTATATGTTTGAGGACTTGAATAATAAATAATGGTCAGGCTCGGTGGCTCAGCCTGTAATACCAGCACTTTGTGAGGCTGAGGCGAGCGGATTGCCTGAACTCATGGGTTCGAGACCAGTTGGGCAACTTGGTGAGACCTTGTCTCTACAATAAAATTAAAAATTAGCCGGGCACGGTAGCGCGCGCCTGTAGTTCTGGCTACTTAGAAGACTGAGGTGGAAGGATTGCCGGAGTCTACCAGAAAGAAAGAAAGAATGAATGAAAGAAAGAAAAAAGAAGACTAAAAAGAAAAGAAAGGCCTGTATTTTATTGTCTGTTGAGATAGGACAAGAGTCTTATGACTTTGCCCTTTCTAATTAATGTGTTAGTAACAATAGAAATACCCACAATAGTTTGATATTTGGCCTAACCTAATACTCCGTCTCCTAGAATTGGGATTTAGAAACTTGATGATCCTCTTCTCAAATCAAATATTTCTAACAGTAAAAGGATGAGTACATCCATAGAGTAATGCTCCAAGTTATAATTATTTGGCAAGCATCATGTCTGCAGGGAGTGAGGAATTCCATGTAGATGAATCCTTAAGATGGCAAATTTTGAAAAAATAACGATGAACAATAGGTTTCCTTCCCAGGAGAAGTGTCTATTCATTAGAGTCTGACATGTATCCTTCACCTCAAATCTAGAACAACTTATTTTTCTACTCAGTGGTTAGATATTGGCTATATTACTCACTTCTAATACTTGGCTCTGAGTCCAGAGAAGCCCCCAACATGGCAAAACAGTTTGAGGTTGAACATCCCAACCAAATATGTCCAAGCTTTAGATGATTCTAACTTGGTTCGTAACTGAACAGTTCTGCTGTCACCCTCTGAGTCACACGAAACTCCTGTTGTGCTTCAGAAGAGGTTCTTCCTCTTTTAAACTTTACAAATTGGAAAGACTCCAGATGACTTTGTCCCAATATTCTGACCTACCCATCAATTTAGACCCAGCTCCTGTAATTCTTCATTTTATAGATGGGGAAACACAGGCTTATAAAGATTAAGTGTTGCCCAAGGTCATGAACCTAGTAAGTGGCAGTACTGAGATCTGAAACATGACAGCTTGATTCCAGAGCCTACCCATGTTCCCATTCTACAATATTGGTGCAGAATTCTCTATTGGCATAAAAGTATTAAGTAAAAATAAGAAAGAGGCAAGTACTCTAGCACACCCCTGAGAGAGAGATTTAATAATAATGATAGTTTGTGATGACTCTGGGATCATACCAGGAACAATTGCCTGCAGTTTCTACACATGAAGATGACCTTACCTATGTAGGAATTAACAAATTTAAATCCCTAGAAATTCCTTCCAAAGTGAAGGCTTCTAGAAATTTTATCCAATAAAGAAAATAATGTTGTCTGATTTTAAACTAGACTAAAATTTAAAAGCAAATAAACCAACAAGACCTAACATATCGATCCTAACTCTTGAACTAAGTACATCAAGTCTTAGGAGAGCTGTGAATTCTCTTTGTTCATCCCTACCAGACAGCAACACAGGAAATAATGCCTGGCTGCTCCCTCTCAATATCATTGTTAGTGCAAATTATTGAGTTTTCAATGTCAATATTCTTTGAGAGCATCAGAAAAAGGGTATCACTCAAATCCAACATGACTCATCTTTTGCTTACAATTAGCCACTCCAGTTATTTCTACACTCATTTTTGTCACACTCTGTTCTTTCTTACTTGATCACTGCAAGTCATTGCTTGTAATTTATACCATACACATGCACAGCTACACAAAGAAGCATATCCACTGTAACTCACTTGTCATTAAATTGGTAGGTTGTAAACTGAAAAGATTCCATCAAGAATCCAGTCCATAGAAAACTAGATTATTTTGTAAAATTCAAATACAACTGTCATTGTAATATAGCAAAGATACACAAGTTGTTTTGTCCTCTGTTATACCATTTTTAATGAAACAAATAACCAAAAGGTTTTCCCTCTTTCATCATTGCTCTAACCTTTGTGCAGCCTTATCTGAATATAAGCTTTTAGAAAATTTTTGTACCTAATTCAATTTGAAGGATTTTTTTTCACTGAATATTTTTATTTGTGTCTCATTTTCCTTACAAGATATTTTTTGATGGTAATACACTAAATATCACTCATAAGCTCCAAAATGGTTTCATCTAATCCCATGTCCTTATTTCTATTTATGTGAGTATGAGTGTGTGTGTGTGTGTGTGTGTGTGTGTGTGTGTGTGTGTGTGCGTGTGTGTGTGTGTGTGTGTGTGTGAAGCATAATTATTCTATTTATTTGAAGTTTCCTTTAAAGGACTATGTTAATTGGATAACCTCAACTGACTGTCGGAAGCATCAATATTTTAATTACATTTAAGCAAACATGGATTTTACATGTTGAGATTGCTAAGATTTAGGCTCTCCTTTTGCTGCTACAAAATTCCATTGTAACAGCTGTTCCCAAAGTAGGGTCCCAGGACCAGTAATATTAACATCCTTTAGGAAATGTCTTTCTCCCTTCCCCCATACCTACTGAATTAGAAAGTATAGAAATGGGGCCTAGCAACTGGCACTTCAACAAGCACTCTATGTGATCCTGATGTACCCCAAAGTTCGAAAGCCACTGCATCATAGAGATTAGTGTTAACATCCTTGAGAACATAACTGATGTCTTTTCATCTTCACTCCCATGAATGTTCAATACTGTGACTGGCACATAATAGGCATTTATTAAATAGTCTTGGTATAAATAAACCTACTGCTCAGTTAAACACTTCTAGGATGAATCTGACATTCTTCTCTCCTGACTTTCATCTTCTTTCCATATCATCCATAAAATTGAGATGATTCTGTGAAGAGGCATTAAGTATGAACAAACGTGACTCACGTTAGGCTCTGCTGCTATGTTCCCAGCACAATACTCTCATAGTGCCCAGTGTTACTTTTAAGTTCTCCATGATCAGTGATTTTTTCAGGACACTTAGAAGTAACTTGCATACCAAGCAGGAAGAGCACAAAGAAACTGCAGGATATTGAACTCTGCAGAGCACTACATTACATTTGTATCATCACAACATCTTATTTCTCTCCATAATGCAAGACAGGAAGTCTATTATCAGATAAGCATTTAGCTTAAACACAGTTTCTGCCATGTTGTTCCAAAAATATAAACCCAGAAGATTAACCATGATATCTGAAACTGTGGGTATAATTCTGTGCTCCAGAAGTACTATTTGCCTGACCTGAGTATTATATAAAGAGCAGAAAGGCCCCCCTGCCAGAGGAAAAAGTATCTTTATGAAGCTTTATGAAAAATGCTGCATGCATCTTGGTATTTCATGAAATATTTATGGATAATGACAGGTTTGCCAAAATTATGTAATCAGCCATTTCTAAATTGGTGCTATTATAATTAATGTTTATTTGAAAATCCTCAGAGAGGAACAGAAGATACATCTCCAGCTTTGTGATGATCTGAGGTTACTCTCCTAGCTGTTCTTCCAAACACCTGGGCTAACACCTATGTAAATCAGATAATGCTAATGTGTGCATATTAATGAAGGTCAAGCTTCACTGTTCCCATAGCTAATTTTTTAAAAAACTAATTTCCTCCTTTGGATGATGTTATTAACAACAGATTCTTATCCTTGCAAATCCAAATTACACTAAAGAATTGAAATCTCCACCATCATCTTTTAACTGCCTCATCTCCCTCATGCTAAGATCCTCTTGATTGCTGTTTCTAATAGTTGTGTCTGGTGTGTTGTGAAAAGTCTACTGTAGCAGAAAGAGCCTTGTACTTGAATTTTGAAAACCTGAATTTCAATCTTTCAGCTACTACTAAAAGCAATCATTTCTCCTTTGAACTTCAATTTCCACATCTGTAAAGGAAAGATGATAGCTTGGTGAAAGTGACCTTTAAAAGTCAGTTACTATAGTTGCTATCAAAAGAAGAAAGAAAAAAAAAACCAGAAAATAGCAAGTGCTGGTGAGGATGTGAAGAAATTGGACCCCTTGTACACAGTTGGTAAGAATATAAAATGGTGTCACTGCTATAAAATACAGCATGGCAGTTCCTTAAAAAATTAAAAATAGAATTACAATATGATACAGCAATTTCACTTCTGGGCATATATCCAAAAAAATTGAAAACAAGATTTCAAAGAGATATTTGTATATCCATGTTCATAGCAACATTATTCAATAGCCAAAAGGTGAAAGAAACTCAAAGCATCCACTGACAGATGAATAGATAAACAAAATGTGATATGTATATACAATGGAATACTATGCAGCCTTTAAAAAGAAGGAATTTCTAACACATGCTATATGATAGAAGAATTTCAGGGACATTATGTTAAGTAAAATAAGCTAGTCACAAAAATATAAAAATCACATAATTGCATTTATGTGGGCTATCAAGAGTAATCAAGCACACAGAAACAGCAAGTAGAATGGTGGTTGGTAGGAGCAGTGGGGAAGGGAAAGCGGAGACTTGTTGCTTAATGGGTATAAAATTTCCGTTTTGCAAGAAGAAAAAGTTCTGGAGGTTGGTTGCATGACAGTGTGAATACACTTAACATTACTGAACTGTCATTTTAAAATGGTTAAGATGTAAATTTTATGTTATGTGTGTTTTATCACAATTAAAAATAAAAATAAAATCAGTTGCTATACAAAGCTTAACTTCTGGACAGAAAGGATTTTGTATTTGTTTATTTTTTGTTTTATTATTTATTATTACCCCCTTAGTGTTATTATCATCCAAAAAAGTATAATTTTAAAAGCATATTAAAAGTAGTATAAAGCTATATGATATATCTATGCATACTTTGTGCACATGGACAATACAGTACAGTGTTAGAACAGTTACAAACCTGCTTAGATTTAAATTGATCTCCGATCCTGAACCAGAGACAGAGAGAATGGAGTATTTCCATGAAAAGAGAAAATTTCCACAGTGGGAGAGGAGGGCTCTTTTTCTCCTCACTAATCTAGTCACTTTTTCTCCCAAGTCTGTGGGAGAATTAGGGTTAAGGTTAGGGTTAGGGTTAGGGTTAGGGTTAGGGTTAGGGTTAGGGTTAGGGTTAGGGTTAGGGCTAGGGCTAGGGCTAGGGCTAGGGCTAGGGCTAGGGTTAGGGTTAGGTTGACCTGAGAGGACAAGTTGGAGGGCAGTTGGAAGGATCAAGATTGTTTACCACGGCACTCTCCTCCTCCTCTTCCCTTTGCTCCTTACAATAGCTTTCTTTTTTTCCTAGAATTCTAGAGTTGAAATCTCATGAATGCCGAAAGTTTCTAAAGTTTCTAAAGTTCTAAATTTTCCAGAGGCAACCACAGTGATAGTCCAGTTTTTTCCTGAGAATTCATTAGAAACCTGTGGGTAGTAATATTTTGTTTGTTTTTATTTTTGCCCTCCTGGTTATAAAAAGCAATTCAAGGTAATAAGTCTTTCCTTCTCAAATCAGCTAAATTGTAGAGTTGGTAGACTTCTCCTCTTTTGACCCATACGCCATCTATACTCTTCCTACCACTTTCAAAAATTCTCCACTCACTAGTCTAGCCCTCTCCTCACTACTCCCTATTTTGAATACAAACGCTCCTGATTCTGAACCTTCCCACCTCCATTTCCAATTTTTCTTTCTCAAGAATCAAAGCTTTTTCTTTACTAAATCTCTCAGATTGGTGACAAATAAGCTGAAATATACTGGTTTAGATTAGGTGTTGATTATTGATTATGGCTTACTCCCAGAACAATTTCTATTTCAGAAGAGCATTCAATACTCAAACACAACGTATTCATAATCCTAATGTTAGAATCCCAGAGAATCTATCTGCTATATTATGGAATCAGGCAGTCCTTTTAGTGTCTTTCAAATCATGCCAAGTAATCAACTTTCTGCTCTGTTATGCTAAGAGGTATCTCTGCTCTTTAAACTTTGCTCATGCAATTGTTCAATAACTGTTTAGAAAGCCTGTGCTGCATACAAGGTACTGGCCCAGGGGCTGTCAACATTTCTTAGCAGCTTGACATGAAACCTTTCCCCCACTCTCACTAAAATACCCATAGAAACACAGGAAAAAGAAAGAAACTCATTGTAACACCAGTACTCAAGATGGAAAACAGCCCACCTTTGGCTATGGGAATGTGGGCAAAATTAATGCTTATTCTAAAGCAGAAAGAGATATCTTCTTAGAGAGAACCTCAAGGCATTTCTCACTCTTAATCTATGAAAATGATGTCCTGAGAGAAAGGAGAGGAAAGAGAAATAGTGTGTTGGCATGGATCCTAACACAGAGTTTAGAGTACAGTAATGAAGACTTTATATAAGAAATCATGACTCGAGATAGAAAGTGGCTTTTTCCCATTTAATATTGCTTTTGTCTCCACACAGGCCTGGTTCTTCAGGCTTCTACAGAGTTCACATATCTCTGGGTTTGAAATACAGCACTGTAATAGGTCAGTCTTTAATTTTTCTATTTTAAAACTGCATATTTAAGCATTTAAATAAAATAATATATTCAACATATCCATGCCAAATTTGCATAGAGAATTGCCTCATTTGTGCATCTTCATTTTGGGTAGCAGCATTTTATGCCTGACTTATGTTGAATTTAAAATACACTAATCCTCCCAAAGTTAACATATTTTTCCAGTATTACTATCGAATAATCTACTCATTACTGAATTTTGTTGGTTTCTTCCAGTCCTAGATTTTTAAAATAGTATCTGAAATGCAGAGCAGTGGCACAATCCATATAATTCAAACTAAACTGTTTTAAAGGGAGAGCATCTCAAAAATTTAGCTTAAGTAAAAAACAAGAACTGACCTTTGCTCTCAAGCAAATTCCAGATTAGAAAAAAAACTGTCTTTACCTGGTTATATTTGAAACAAATTAACAATTATTGGAGATGACAGTAAACTGGCATGAAAAAATACTTGGATTATTTCATCCAGAGAAAAGAAAACTGAAGGAAGACAAAAAATAGTTTTAATATATAATGGATTATTCTAAAATGCTGAATAACAAGCTTCTCCAAAAATGTATCCCCATTTACAAATGAGGTAACTGAACTGCTAATTAATGATTACTACATAGAAGGAAAGGAACAGAAAACTTTCTGACTTTAGGGTGTTTTTGTTTGTTTTGAGTGTCGTGTTCTAACTTGTATTCTATTTTGCCATCTTTCAAAAGTGTCTCCAAATAAACAGGATGCACAGAAGGGCGTGAAGAGAGACCTCAAGCTTAAAACAGCATACGAACAAAACAGGAACATCCAAATTAGTAATTTAGGCAGAACTGTTTGTAAGCAACATTTTGTAGAAGACTATAAATTATCATGTGGGTACAAAGAACTAAAATTTTAATAATGTTTAACAGTTGGCCCTCTTTAAAATACTGTTATCGGTGGCAAGTGCTATATATTTTTATGACTGACATCGCAATGTATCACCACAAACATGTGAATAATAGATTGCGCTACCACGTTATGATGGCCACAGAAATGTTTCAGCTCCATTACAATCTTACAGGACCACTGTCATCAGACTGATCAAACTACTCTTAAAATCTGTATATTTCAGTATATGTCTATTTTACCTGGATTTTAATTTTTTTCAAAAGAGCAGGCACAGAGAAAGTGGAACAGTCGACCAGCCCCCACAATGCTTGTGGGCACTGCTCTATGATGGTTCACCCCAGACATCTGTGTTAACACTGCAAGTCCTGAATGAAATGTTTTACTCTCAATAAATAATAATAATAATGTTATGGGAAGCTTTCATTCTTATAGCACTTATTTCATTTGTTAAAAATTGTATGTCATAGCTCAAATATAAATCTGATCTACATTTTTGCACAAGATAGCCCCTGAGAATGCTTGAAAAGCTAAATGTCAGGATTATGCAGTACTCAAATTAACTGAGCATGAATAAAAGTATGAAAAGATATACCACAAATTGATAATATTGGTTGTCTTTAGAGAATGAAATTGGAGCTAGAGAAAGAGGGGAGTTATCACCATTATGTTACTTATGTTCTATTTAAATTTCTTTAAAAATTAGTTATAATAGTCAAATATTACTTTTATAACTAAAAAATTAATTGTTAAGACTTCTGATCAGTTGTCAAATAACGCTGCTTCTGAGCTCAAGCAATTTCTGACTTAGGGAAACAGCATTTACTGATCCATATGTTTAATTACCTAACTACACATATTTTCCCTTCAATTGGACACAGCTCCCACACCCACTGAGAAGAATTATTGCCAGTTGAGCTATGGTAGGGTGAAGAAAAAAGGAGTACAGATAGATGGAATTGTTTTAGACAGTCTGTGATTTCAAGAGAGTGAATTAGGGAAGAAGTTATGGAGAGAATGGACAGGCCTTGAATTCAATTCCTAAAGAGGACTTTTGGCCCAAATAAAATAGTTCTTGAATTGTTTTTCTTTTTCGCACTTCAGTTGTTATACCTCATAAAATTCTACCAAAACACTATCCTTTGGTTTGCATCTTTCTTTAAAATGCAGATACCTCTGGAAAGGAAAAAGTACTATCCACTATTCACACATTAGTAAATGTTAGTTTAATTGTATGTCCTCATAACAACCATCTGAAATTAGTCTGACTGATTGGAGAAAAGGCAAACTATTTGTAAACCTAGAATTGGTGATGGGAGACCTACATGTGGAGAAGAGAATTTGGTACAGCAGAGAGCATGTAAGTCTAGGAACTACGGAAAAGGATCCTGGAAATCATAAAGGAAAGTAGCCCACAAAGGAAGGTGGTAGACACCAAAAATTCTAGGGACAACATTTAAAAGCATCCAATAGGCCAGGTGCAGTGGCTTATGCCTATAATCCCAGCACTTTGGGAGGCCTAGGAGAGAGGATTGCTTGAGTTCCAGTTGATCTCTGGAGTTGGTGACCAGCCTAAGCAACATAGTGAAAACTCTTCTCTACAAAAAAATTTTTTTAAAAAATTAGCCAGCCATGATGGTATACTCCTGCAGTCCCAGCTACTCAGGATGCTGAGGTGGAAGGATCACCTGAGTCTAGGAGGTCAAGGCTGTCATGAGCCATGATGGGGTGATCTTGCCACTGTACTCCAGTCTGGGCGACAGAGTGAGACCTACTCAAAAACAAGTACCCAATGAGAAAAACTTCTTTTGTTCCTTCTTTTCTTCTTTCCTCTTCTTTCTTCTCTCTTACTTCAAATATGAAAGCAAGCGTTAGTACTACAAGTGAGTTATATACAATGGCCTAAATAAACCTTAGTTGAACCTTCTTTCACTCTGCCCCCAAACTCTATGTCTTCTCCAACACCCCCCACAGCTGAAACACGCAGTTGCTTGTCCACAGTCCAGATCATGATTTGAGAAACAGCTAATTGAAGCCTGTAAGTCAGAAATGCATTCTGTCAATGTTGTGAAATCTACATTAGGGAGGATGAAATGACACCCCAGAGGGGCACACCTGACACATGATAGATGGCTGATTATTTTGTCAAGATGGAAATGCAAGCAAAGGGGAAGAACAGTGTTGCTAGGACTTGTCAAGGGGAATGCAAGGAGTTGGTGGGTGGCCAGAAAAGAAAAGAGACAGCAACAGTGAAGTAGGGGAGAGAGTGGAAAGGCCTAAGACGAAGTGGTCAGTTTCTGCCGCGTGCTGTGTAATCTGAGTCCTCTTCCTCCAGATCCTACTACATCCTTAGAAAAATATCCATTTCTCATTACTGTGGTTACTCTATTTTTCAGGTAGTGTTGACTGAGGTGAATGTAGGGCAAAACAAAGGCTTCCTCTGTGTGACCAGCAACATTTCACTTTCTTGTATGAAAGTATGATGATCACCAGGCCTGGTGGCTCACACATGTAATCTCAGCACTTTAGAAGGCCAAGGTGGGAGGATTGCTTGAGCCCGAGGGTTCAATACTAAGTAACAGAGAGAGACTTCATCTCTACAAAACAAACAAACAAATTAGTAGGTGTGGTGGCTAATGCCTGTAGTCCCAGCTATTCGGGAGGCTGAGGCAGAAGGATCGTCTGAACCCAAGAGGTTGAGTCTGAGGTGATCCATGATCATACACTCCAGCCTGGGCGAAAGACTGACACTCCAACTCAAAAAAAAAAAAAAAAGTATGCTGGTTACAATAGAAATAATTCTGATAGGATGGGGACAATCTAAGCTTTTTTTCCCCCATTGTTATTATTATGCCATTTTATAATACATCTTTTTTTTTCCCAAGAAAGAACTTTGAACTCAAGCATGTCCAGGGTGGGGAGATTGCAGCAAGCAAGCTCTTCTCTACAGCCTGGTTCGAGTCACCCCTCCTCTGCCATAGACTCACAATATACTTTACTAGAGGATTTACAGTTCCTGAGAATTCCCAGGCAGGCTTGTGGACTCTTAGACAAGTCTCTGTACCTCTCAAAGACAAAGCTAGCCAGTGAGGAGCAGAGATGACTGTGCCTCATAAAACTGTAAAACCGTGGCTATGAAATTCAAGCAGAATGCCGGGGATATGGAACACATCATCACAAATGGTCGATAAAGCGAACTAAGTAAAAGAGTAACATTCACTAGAGGTGTTTTCTTGGTTTTCTCAAGTTGTTTCTCGACTGTGGAATGAAAGTCACTCATACATTTAAGGAGGACTGTGAGGACACATGGAGCCCTCCACTCAATGCCCTGTGTCCTAGGGATAGTGAGGAAATACCGACAGCAGTGACTCATACATAAATACAACTTTTAAAAATAGATTTTAAAAATAATAAATTTAAACCATTTTTTAACCACAAGGTACATTTACCCACTCTTGCTTTCCCAGTGAGCCCACCTCTTTGTTCTTTTTAGTGTCAATGAATTAAAAGAACACAAGCATCCTGCTGAAGCAAATACAGTAAGAACATTGTCACAGACAGTGGCTTCCAGGAAAACCAATTCCAAAACGACTTGGGAGAAACAAAGTTTATATAGTTTCTTGGGGGAATGCCTTGGTTTCCCTTGCAGACTTTCTGATTCTAACCTCAATTTTTGTACTTTAATGCTATTATTTGAAAATTTCACCATCCACCTGGCATATTCAGGGGATGGGAGGATTTTAATTTGAGTTTCCCAGAGGAAAATGATTAAAAATGTTTGAGGATCACAGAAGGTGTAGAATAAGTTAGCTTAGAACCAGACTGTCTCAATCTTTCTTACTAACTGTATTCATGTGGACAAGTGACAAACTCTCTGTGCCTCAGTCTCCTAATGTGTAAGTACCTGCTTCTCAGGACTGGCTACATTGAATAAATGCATATAGTGTTTAGGATATTACCTAGCATATAGTAAGCCCTCGATAAGTTTGACCATTAATATTGGAAGCATCAAACTAACTTTTGTGTTATATGCTGGCACGGGTGAGGAGAAAAGGGAATGCTTCTACACTGTTGATGAGAGTGCAAACTAGTCCAGCCTCTATGGAAAAGAGTGTGTCAATATCGATAGTAACGAGAAATTGATCTTCCATATAGTCCAGCAATCCTCTCCTGGAAATTTACCTGAAGGAACACAAATAATTCTACAAAAAAAGACACCTGCACACTCATGTTTATTGCTGCACTATTCACAATAGCAAAACGACCCCACTGCCCATCAAGATCTTATCGTGTAGTTTACTCTTGGTTGTCACGAAAGGTTAGAATTGATGTTACAGAAAAAAGCTGTCTTTAGTCTCATACCCTTTTGGAGATAGTTCAGTTTGTGAATGGAAATCTAAAAAGTTTTCCTGATAATAACAATGGTTTCATAATATTAATGCACAAATTCTACTTTTGAGTCAGTGAGATTAAGTTATCTGTAAAAACTAGAGGGAAAAGAGGAACAGAGAAACTTCATTTTTTTGTTAACCAAATGAATTTTAGTCTAGTACTGTATTAATTACTGAAAACGATTTTTCACTAGTTTGCATAACTAAAGCAAGAAGAGCATACTTTTTAAAAGATTTCTCATCTTTTGTAACCTTAGTTTCAACCATTCTTGAACACTGAACCAACAATAAATGTGGATACATGATTTTTAGAAAAAACTGTGCAATGAGAAAAATAATAATTTTTAACACTAGAAAAGTCACTTATTTCACTTGACAGTTTTATTTTCTACATAAAAGTGAGATAGACTATAACACCTGCAGGTAATACAGGGAGTGGAAGGAGCCATGAAGGTAGAGAAACTGATACTGGGCAATTACCATGTAATGACACTTGGCAAACAGAAAAATCGAAGAATGAGTGCAATTGGTAACTTGATATTACAGCAGGAAGTAAACAAAATCAGATAGGAAAAATCATGAGACCTGTGAGCAATTGCTGAAAGAAAGCTATGGGCTGGGAATATGATATTGCTTTCAAAAAAGCATCAGAATTTTCCAAACCTGGATTCCTAAGAATTGCTTAACAATAACTTTGGATAAAATAATAATGTTATTTGCAGAGTTATCTGGAGGACAGAAAAAAATAATCTTCCTGAGTTGAATAATAAATAAATGGAATGTCTAAGGATAGCATTTAGGGTAAGTCAATTCCTTAATAAAAATAGACTGAATTTTCAATGGCTTAGTTTCACAGGATGTCATAGTTAGTGATAAAGATTTAAATAGCAGATAATGTCATCCCAATTAAATGAAAGGGATCATGATGCTATGTAGTTAGTTACAAATACTCACTGTGCCTACAACCCAGATTGGTTTCTGAGCTGGCCTTGTCTGTCAACATTGACTTCAGTACCACCCATACTAATTTTACCTCTCTCTCAGGGATCTTTCCCAATAATATGGCAGCAAAGAGGAATAGTCTTTGTAACTTCAAACTTTCTTGCTGTCCTCAAAGACAAATACACAGTACTTCTGGTTTTGAGGGGATGGAAAACCAAAATTCATAGAGAAATTACAAACTTTAAGTAATCTGTTTTTTTTTTTTTTTTTTTGAGTTGGAGTCTCACTCTGTCGCCCAGACTGGAGTGCAGTGGCCGCTCCCGGTCACCGCAGCCTCGACCTGCTGGGCTCCAGCGATCCTTCCGCCTCAGCCTTCCGAGTAACCAGAATTACAGGCATGCACTACCACGCCTGGCTGTTTTTTTTTTATTGTACAGATGAGGTCTCGCTGCCCAGGCAGGTCTCGAACCCACGGACTCAGACAATCCACTCAGCTTAGCCTCCCAAGGGCATGGGATTACAGGCTGACCCACTGAGACTGGCTAAATTTAAGTAATCTTATGATGTTGTTCTGACTGTGTTCCCTGATCTATGTAGTTGCTGACTTCTGTGTAATTATTAGAAGAATCTCTTCTGCTCTGTAATATTTATTCTCGAATATGAACTTTTCAGCCTTCCTTTGTCCATGACATATCCAGTCCAGGTCTCTCCATTCGAAAAGGATCCTATGTAGGCCTGAGGACCCAATTAGTAAAGACAAATGTCTGCTTTTTCTCACAATAGGGGACAATAGACTTAATATTAGGGTAGGGTCCCCACCCCTCACAAGAATGTTTTCTTTGAATCATTTCCTTATAAGGAACACTGTTGGTCTTTGATCATCCATTTAAATGGAACATATTAGAGTATATGAAATTGCAAGATTCATTGTTAATTTTTTCAAACACAAAATGATGAAAATAAGTGGATGTAATCAAGCTCAAATAGACTAAACTATGCTCCAAGCTCCAAATTGAATCGAATTAAATTCTACTTTAGGGTTTGAAATGGAAATTACAAGTGCAATATTACAATAGTGTACATTTTAGTTACAATGTCTCTATAAGAAAGTCTAAAATTTAAAGATAAGCAAAATAACTAAAACATCTAAATACCAAGGTGGGCTTCTCTTTAGTTCAATCTCATATTTATGATTTAAATGTACATAATACCTTTATATTTCTGAACTATCTATCAGGACTTCTTTTGTCTTTATTTAATGCTTGCCTCAAAATGATTTTTAAAATATAATATTTTAGACTTTAAATGTTTTCACTTTTGCATTTTTGCAGTTCTTTTCATCTGTAATTAGGGATACAGATCCCTTAAAAAATACTTTCACACCTTGAATGGATAGCATTGACCTTATTTACAAAGGGTTTTTACTCTGAGGTAATTAATAGCAAAACTATATTTATGATGATTCAAGGCCCAAACTACAAGATGAATAAATTTGCAATTCCTGCAGTTCATTACAGAGCTTAGGAAGAGCACATAAGATTTTTCTCTGAGAAAGTGGCTAAAATAAGTTGAAAAAATGATTGATCATAGTATAGGTTTATTTATCCTGTGAATCATATAACTCTATTGTGAACCAACTATCTTGAATTTAGAAACTTTTATGATTAATCTTATTTCATCTAAGTCAAATTCATCAGTCCAGATTAAGATACCAACATGGTAAGACATTTTAGTAATCAGTCTTTGGCTTCTTATAGCCATCAAATCGTTTATCCACGAATAATTTAGACGAATTCAAAAGAACCATATCTTTCAGCCATACCTTTTCCAATATGCCTTTTGAGAAATAGCAGTAATTAGCCAATGTTCTACTAGTATTGTTTCATATTCACATAGAGTTTACATCAAATTGTCATTCATTTTTATTATTTTCCCTTTTTCATCAAAAAAGAATCAATATGTACTTTCAATCACCTGAATTCATAGACAGATATTTTTTAATAGGCCCATTAATTGATAGAGCTAGATATGACTTTAGCTCACCATAAATTCCTTTTCACTAGGCAATTATCTCATCAAGGTGGGTACAGAAGATGATTGTCAATAGAATCAGACTTCTGGAAGGTAGATTTTATGTTTAATGCTTCCTTTTTTCCCTAGGAAAAAAATAAATACCACATGCAGAGAAACCACTTAAATGATAATTGTTTATAAAAAAATATAATTCAAAAGGTGTTTTAAATCCTATTAAGAAATAGCACAAAATGCCAAAACATATGAACAGAATACAACCTCTTAAGAGAAAGTTCTGCTAGACTTAAACAGCTATCACACACCGAGACTTGATATTTTCACAAGTTGGGGTTCTCCCAAGGTATACAGTCAATAAGCTTTCATCTCCAAATATATGAACACATTATATCTATGGAACCTAGTCAGAGAAGATTCATGTGTACTGCGTGGAGAGGGACAACCTCAAGCAGGTATAGTTTTTAAGATGATTGTGATCAGTGCTATCCTGAGGGTATGGAAGGCAGAGGAGTTTGCCAGGGCACAAAACCAACTGACTGGGCACGTATAGCTCTCAGATGCTTTATGATACCACTGAGTGCATGAGGACACACACAGAGGAGCATACACAGAGAGTGCAGTGATGTACGTGCAAGAGCTCATTGGCTGTTGCCATGGAGGCAGCCAGTAATGGCGTGTAGGGAACAAACAGAAGGACATAAAAAGAGATGACTGTGCCACATATACTGAGAAAGAAACCTGTGAAATCCTTTCCTCTCATTGGCCATCACTATGGAGACAGCCTTTAAAAGCCCATAGGAGATGGAAATTAGATTCTGGTTTAAACACACACACACACACACACACACACACACCCTATAGAGGTGAGGATCAGCATAAAAAATATTTAAGGTAAATATCATTAGTTGCTTTCAGGAGCCATTAAAAACATATAACAAGAAGAGTCCTCTTAGTCACACAAAAAATATTGACTGTTTTTTTTTTTTTTAAATAATGATGAGGAGTATCTTTTTTCCTGTCCTGGTATTCATTTTAAAAAATTATCCAGTGTATCCAATTTTATCCCTAGGTTGTATGTCAGATTCCAGTACCACTGGATCCCATTAACAGGTCATCCTTTCAAATAATGAATACAACCTCCTGCTGCACAGAAAGTGCTTAAGGACCTGGAAGCTCTGTTGTTTGGCAGATAGATATATTTCCAGTTTTATCAGTTGTTTATATGTGTTTTTCAATGATTCATTAGTAACAAGCTTCCCTGGTGCCTCGTTTTATATATATATATATATATATATATATATATATATATATATATATATATATATATATATATATAAAAGAATCTTTAACCTGCTGCTCGGGAGGTATAAAAGGAGTGGTTCTTTTTTATTTTTTGGGGGGGTGTGTTGGAGTCTCACTGTGTCGCCCAGGTTGGAGTGCAGTGACACACTCACGGCCACCCCAGTATCGACCTGCTGAGCTCCGCTGATTCTTCTGCCTCAGCCTTCCAAGTAACTGGAACTACAGGCGCGTGCTACCACCCCCGGCTAATTTTTGATTTATTGTACAGATGAGGTCTCACCAAGTTGCCTGGGGTGGTCTCGGACCTGCGGGCACAGGCAATCCACTCACCTTGGCCTCCCAAAGTGCTGGGATTACAGACTAAACCACTGATCCCAACCAGTTCTTTCTTAAATTATCTTTTTGGGGTTCTTTGACATTATAGTAGTTTGCACTGATTCAGTTACCAGTGTTACGACCATCTCTTGAATGCCTTTCAGTTTTTCAACCTTTCAACATCCTACTACTGTAGCCAAGCAATCTAAAGATTAGGTTTATCCTGGTTCCAAAATAACATACAAAATATACACCTTGGCCTAAGAAAAACGTCTATGGTAGGACAAACATAAAAATGATGCCTTCTGAGAATATGAAAATTAATTTCCACTTTTTATTTACTAAGACCCAGCAAATAAAAGAGGTTATAAAATAGCTTATGTGGGATAAATTAAATAATTTTTTTCTTCTTTTGTGACATAAATTTGTCAGATAATAAAATTGGAAAGAGCATGTGTCTGAACTTTCCTGATACAATATACTGAGGTGGAATTGCCCCTGTGGGTGAATTATTTAGGAAATTTGAAACAGGTATCATAAAGTGTGCATCTGAAGTCAGTTAGGAATGGGAACTGTAAGCCATTTTTACTCTTTGCAAGGGCCTTGCTAGCCATGAAAGGGGCCTTGAGAGAGAAGGAAGAGACAGTCACAGGTAGAAAACCCTCTATTTACTACTTGCAATTCACTCCTATAAAATAAATTTTAAAATCTAGACCAGGTGCAATAGCTCAGGCCTGTAATCCTAGCACTTGGGAAGGCTGAGGCAGAAGGATCACTTGAGCCCGGGAATTCAAGACCAGCCTAGACAACATAGCAAGACTGCGTCTCTACAAAAAAATCAAACTATTAGCCAGGCAGCATGGCTCATACCTATAGTCCCAGCTACTCAGGAGGCTGAAGTGGAAGGATTGTCTGAGCCCAGGGGATCGAGGCTGTGATGAGCTGTGAGTATGCCACTGCACTACAGCCTGGGTGACAGGGTGAGACCTCAACTCGAAAGAAAGAAAAAGAGAGAGTAGAGAAGGAAGGGAAGAAAGGAAAGGCAAGGAAAGGGAGGCAAGACAAGGCAAGGCAAGGTAAGGCAAGGCAAGGCATGTGTTGCCAAAGTCAAACTATCAGTAGCGGGTATAAATTGTTGTGAAACGTTCTCTAGTTGGGGAGAAGGATTATGACTTCTGCCTGAGAAAGGTCAAAATAAAGATAGACTGTTCACCAACCCAATGTGACCAAGCACTCAACATAAACCCTTCTGTCCTCCAAAGGTCACAGCCAAACAAGCTACTCTCAGTGGGAATTTAACTGAGTTCTTATTGTCAGTTAGTATGCCCTCCCAGTTACAAATAAGAATATTTTAAAATAACAAGAGGGGGAAATGAAAATGCATAATATGGATTTGATATACCAATGAAAGGATATGACATGGATTTAATATACCCAATGAGCAGCCATTTTAACACTGCCTAAATCCCGTGTCTTTCTAGCAGTTCACTTAACTTGCCCTCTAATCACTAACCAAGGACAGACACAGTTTCTCAGAGGTAGCTATTGATAATTGCTTTACAACCCCCTCCCCAACTTATTACTAATGAGCTTTTCTATTCAAGTATTTACCACGAACCATAAGACCTAAGTTAATCTAATCAGCCCTTCATAACCTTTGTGATGGAACTTACCATCAGGGCAGCAATCATGTGATTAACCCATTCTTCTGCCTGCTGTCCATCACCTGATGTCAGTACCTGCGCTTACCTGCCCCTTTGTGATGACATGGACAGACTACCACCCAATCACCTTAACGATCTTTCCCCATCAAAGGAAAGGATGAAAAATAATTCAGCCATGAGTGGCTAGTGGTTATTGCATTGTTAAGCCATGTGTACTTTGAGCTGTGGCCATGCCATGTTTTCTTCAGCTTTGGTCTCTACCCTACGTTGCAGAGGTGAATCTCCAATCTCATTCTCTCTGTCTCTCCCTCTCTCTCTCTCTCTCTCTCTCTAATTTAGCTTTTAAATAAACTGTATTTTCTAATCTAAAAAATAATAAGTTAGTATGCCCCAGAATTATAGGTTGTTTTGGATAGGAACCAGCCTGTATATCTGGTTCCTATCCAAGACAACCTATAATTGTCTTGGATAGGACAATAGTTCTATCTATGCACTTGGTGTCAGAATCAATACTGAGCCCAATATACCTTAACATTTATGGAATACATCTGCTGCCTGCTGTCTACACAGCAGTGTGACAGATAAAAAGAAACATCAGAACTGTGAAGAGGATGGATTGGATCTTATCAGTTAGACTGAAAGATGTGCCTTATATGGGCTCTGAAATGTTCCACAGCATCTAACATTATTTCTTTGACACCTAAAAAAAAAAAAATGGGATTCAGTCTTCAAGCATGACTGATTTGGTATTTTAAAGCAGAGGGAAATATTTGCTAATGTAAATATATACTATCATTGCTTCCATAGATCTTTGATACTAGAATTTGACCTGAAATGTTAGCAAGTTGCAGAATGGGTTGTATCACTCAATATTTCATGACTTTGATTCCAGACACTATCCTCAGAAATTTCATTTGAAGAAGGAGTTTCATTTTCAAAGAATTTACTGTAAATAATAATAATAACAGCACTGACTTATTTCAAGCTGTTATAATGGTATTAAAAAAAACTTTAGAGAATTGATTAATTTTCCTGGGAGTCTACTGCTCTTATTTCAGGTTATCACACACAGAAATTATTAATATTGCTTTTTTTCCTTTTAAGCTAATTGGCTTTTCATGATGTAACTTTAGTTTCTACTATACAGATTTTCAATTGCAAGGAAAGCCCTCCAGGGGTCATTTCCTCTTAATTATAAACCCAAAATTCCTGTAATTGTCAACCAATGAATGAGAGTACTTGGGCTACAGTCTGAGTTTTCATGGGCACAGTTACTATGTGATGAAAGCACAGCATTTATTTATACTCAAATGTAAAAATATGTATTATATATCTTATGTAAATAGATATAACATTTATATTCAATTGTTATTTTTATAAAATATAAGTTATTTTGCCAGTAAAAATAGCAAAGTTACAACATTCTTACAAATTATTTATCAAATCAATAAGAAAAGACATAAAAACCACAATAGATAGTTGAGAAAAGACTTGAATGAATCAACAGGTCACATAGGTGATGACTGAAAAAATATGCAATATCACCAGGATTTAAATATGTAAAATAAAATGAAATCATATTTTATAATAATATAGTTAAACTACCTAAAATCAATAATATATTGTATTTATTATTAAATAACATATTGTATTATTAAAATTAATAGCAAATGATAAAATGAAAATGGTATATTTTAAAGATTAGATAGCTTTAAGCAAAGTTTAAAAGAGTACAAATACTTGGGTAAAACTTGAGAGTGACTTCATTAACCTGTAACAATTACAAATCTTAATGCAATTTTCTGTTCCCTACAGATTTAAACAAGGTGTTATTTTTCTCAAGTTTTCAATCTAGAGTTCCTCAATTGTTGAAGTTAAAATGTTACTGCTCTTTCTCACTTTAATAGTTATCTATGATCTCACCTTACCTTTCTTTAACTTACCTAGTGAAGTAATTCTCCAGAGGTTTAACTGTATTTTCTTCAGAGTCCAAACTTTTTCTTTTCATATAGGATTTGACAGAAAGAGACCATGGTTAAATACGTCCTATATTTCCCAGTATAAGTTTCATGTGACAGAATGTTTCAAATCAGCAGAAAATTTTCCTCTTCTGACCATGTCTCTTTTTAACACCCATTCTCCCTTTTAGAAACCAGGGCTTATTTAAATCCAAATTTCTACTGTATACTTGGTCTCACAGTGCATTTTTCCCTTGGTAATGGGTATAGCAGGCTTTAAGGCACTTATAACTCTACTTATTGTTGTTTAAGAATGCATGTCCCAACAAACACATGAAAAAGCACTCAGCCTCACTAATCATAAGAGAAATGCAAATCAAAACCACATTGATATACCACCTAACCCCAATAAGAATGGCCATCATTAACAAAACAAGCAACAACAGAGGCTGGAGAGGATGTGGAGAAAAAGGAATGCTTCTGCACTGCTGTTGGGAAAGCAAACTAGTGCAACGTCTTTGGAAGACAGTGTGGCGATTTCTGAAAGAACTAGAAATTGACCTTCCATATGGCCCAGCAACCCCCCTACTGGGAATATATCTGGAGGAACTCAAATCATTCTACCATAAAGATACTTGCACACAAATATTTGTTGCAGCTCTAGTCACAACAGCAAAAAGATGGAATCAACCATGTTGTCCATTGAAGCTGGACTGGATCAAAAAATGTGGTACATATACACAATGGAATATTATGCAGCCTTAATGAAGGACAACCATATGGACTTCGTAGCAACTTGGATGGATTTAGAGTTGATCATACTCAGTGATCTATCACAGAAACAAAGAACAGAGTAACATATATTCTCACTCATAAGCAGACCTTGAACAATTATCATAATACTATAAGAAAGGAGATGGCAGTAGTGGGAAACTGCCAGGGGAAGAGGGTGGGATTGGCAGCTAAGGGAAAATGCCAGGGGAGAGAGGGGCACACCTTATCTACAAGGGTACCTGCATGATGAACATTTGTATATATAACCCTGAATTGTACCACACATCTTTAAAATTAAAATATTAAAAAATAAAAAAGGCTGGGAAAAAAAGCCTGTCCTTTTCATTTAAAACAGATTGTAATACACATTTAAACAAATATATAAAGTTGTTTCTCTATAGCAACTAAATTGTCCTCATAGTTGCCCAAAAGTACAAATTAAATCTATTATAAAATTTTCCTTTAGTGGTCCTAGAGACCAGATAATAATATTCAGAAGTTTTATCATATTTCTTGATGTTTTATTTAATTTAAACTTTTGATAAAACAATGATGTTACATATTTTAAAACTGAAAATATGTGTGCTCCCACACTAGCTTACAAGACACTTACAGTCATTAAAACTAAACTATCTTTGTTTTTAGTAGCTTGGTTATTTTATTAAATTTCTATTATTTTAGAGACTACATACTTGTAAAATTAAAGATTCTAAAAATTGGTTTTTGAAATGTTTTTTGGTTAAGACATTTTAATTTCTATGGTTTCTTTTAATTATCAGGAATAACATTCTAATTTTGTTACAATAGGGAAAAAAATTATCTCTCAGTCTCATCTTCTGTTAACTCTCCTCTGCCTACTTTTATATCCATCTACCTGAAATGCTCTTAGGTCCTTTTCTTCACATTTGACATATTCTAAATCATTTTTTAAGACTAACTCAAAGATCCTATATGAAGCCATCATTAACAACCATTCTTGTGCTATCTGTGATCTTCTAGGTCTTGTCCACACTTCTTTCTAAACATTTGGCAACTTTTCTTGTAGTTCATCTCATCTATGTTCATATTTCCTTTTAGACTGTGACATCTTTAAGGGAAAGTAAAATGTCATATTTTACCTTTATATTTTCAGAATCTGGCAAGGTAGCTTATGCAAAATGGATAACATATAAACATTTAATGAAAAAAATACATCAATATTAAGATTAGGAACATAGGCAGGGCAGTAAGACCAAACAGAGAAGCAACATACTTCTTCATCTGTGACAGGAGGAAAGGAGGTTTTAAATATACAGTATTGCTCCTTCATAAAGAAGCTTTCCCCATTTCAAGGATAAAGTAAAAAAAAAAAAAAAAAAACTCAAGAAGAAAAAATAGAATTCAATCTTCAAGCATGACTATTTTTAAGCACAAGGGAATATCTGGCAGTATAAATATAAACTATCATTGCTTATATAGGTCTTTGATACTAGGATTTGACCTGAAATGTTAACTAGTTGCAGAATGAGTTGTGTTATTTAGTAGCTTTGTTTTAGTGTCTTTTTTTTAACAATTAGGTTATTTTTTAAAATTCAGTTCAGATAATTATGAATTTGCGTCCAAGGCATTTATAATTGTGGTTTGGCCAAACTACAAACATTTATGAATAGATTTCACAAGATATTGTCTAAGGAATCAGGATTAAACAAGAAAAGCAAGATTTAGAAAATTAGAGAATAGTTCAATAGAGTCATTAACATCTCATCCATTACCAGACCAAGCTGTCCTTAGGAAGAACACGTGCAACTTAATTTATTCTAAGACTAGCGTTGAGAAACAAAAGGCCTATGAAATCTTCAATGTCTGTGTATTAATTAGAGTCCTTCAGAGAAATGGAACATAGGATATATACATATTCTATTTTATAGATATACAAATATTTATAGGATCTAAATATATCCCATTTTATTGGAATTGGTTCTCTCAATTATGGAAGCTGAGAAGTCCCACAGTCTACCATATGTTCTGCAAGACGGAAAACCAGGAAAATCAGTGGTGTAATTAAATCTGAGTCCTAAGACCTGAGAACCAAGAGTGTAAGTTTCCGAAGGCAAGAGAAAATTGATACTCTCTTTTTCTCTGTCTTTTTGTTCTATGTGGTCTTCAATGAATTAAATGATGTCTACCCACATTGGTGTAGAAGATCTTCTTTACTCAGTCTACCAATTTCAATGCAAGTTTCTTCCATAAAGACCCTCACAGACATACTCAGAAAAGATGTTTACCCATTATCTTGGCATCCCTTAGCCTAGTCAAGTTGACATGAGAAATTAACCACCACAGTCTGCAATATCCAAATAGGCAGGTATCTTTCTCTTCTTCAAGGGCATTAAGTAGAGTCTTTCATCGGCTGAAACGTGTGAGTGAGCTACAAATATTTTGGATAAACTAGTTCTTATTCCTCAAGCTAACCAGAAGCTGTTCTCTAACACAAGCAATTGTAAAACTGTGCATGTTCTCTTATTAGAATAAGTAGAATGTGAGAGTAAAGACATACAAATTTTTGCTCATGTTTCCCTTTTCCAAAACCCTATTGACTTTCCCTCTTCTGAAAACCAGTCTGTCTTCATACATTTGTTAACATCACGAATTAGATTCTAGTTCCTTTCACATGTAATCATATTCTAATATATTTTTCTAGACCCTATTCTTCCAAACTTGACCAATGAAATATTTAATAACTTCATTCTTCTGTTTATTTTTTTGTCTGCCATCTCTACAATATAATAAGTTCCTTGATAGCAGATATCTTTGTTTTATGTGATGGTATACCCCAACCACCACCTAGAACAGTATCTGATACATAGCAAGTATTAAATAAATATTTATTGAATGAAAGGAGAGATGAATCTGTTAATAGGAAAACATTCCTGTTTTCAAATGAATCAGTTAGGAACTTGAAGCCCATTTGAAGGTAACAGAAACATGACAACTGTGGTTTGTATACAAGCTACTCTTTCTCATGTAGACAACCTCAGTATCGTATTTCTTGTGTCTTTCCACTCTATCATTCTTAGCATGGGGTCCCTTTCTCCGGTTGTCATGAAGACTGCTTCATTTTCAGACACTGTTCACTAATTGAGTCTTCGCCTTTTCCGGATTACTTGTCTAATGAGTCCTGGTTACATATCATTGGCTGCAACTAGAACAATGGCTATTCACAGCCACAAAAATGTAAAGTGTTGATATTCTTTAATGGATCCATTGTAGCCCATAAGAGAAGACTAAAGTTAACACATGTAAATGCTTAGAACAATCCCTGACATAGAGTAATTGGGACATGAGCATGTTAGTCATTCCTGTCATCTGTCTTTTATTTTCTAAACTCTGAAAGTGTTTTGTGAATATTTAGCCAATGAAGAAATTAATATATAATAACGATTCTATTGAATTCATATAATTAATACATCAAAGCTTTTCATTTATAAGAGAAGGTTAAAGTAATTAAAATTCATTTTCTTTAAAGAACAAAATTTACAATAAGATCTTGGAGCTTAATTATACAAAATATGTACACATTAAATGCTATTTTGCTCTGCAAAATGTTAAGTTCACACAGATAAAGTCATATTTATTCTGATTAATTTATTAATCTAAATGCCTATTATGTGCCACATATTGTTTTAGGCATTATTTATATGCAGTGGACAAAGCAATAAATGAGCAAAAATGTCTTTCCAAACAGAGTTTACATTTTAATCATGATAATGACATAGAGTCTGTAGTATTAAAATAAAACTATCTATAATGCCAACCCTCTAAATAACTTTCTAAATTGATTTACCTAATACCTGCATATTAGAAGACCTTTAAAATAAACAACTTATTTTAAAATATTTTTCTCTGTGTCATAGATATTAAGGAAGAATATCATACAAATTACATTTTTTTCACTTTACTACATAAGCAGTTTGCTTCTTCTCAATTTTTAGCAATTGTAATTTATTTTGTATTGCATATATGCGTATGTATACTAATTCTTACACAAGTTGTTTTGTTTAATTATTAGCTTTAATGTGCTACTCTTAATGTAACTCTTTTATTTCATTCATGCCTTTAAATATTTTAATTGCAAAGAACCTACTGGTCTAGACCTAGAGAGATCATTTATTTGTGAAAATATTATGCAGTGTCACAAATATTAAGGAAAATTTATTTAAGTTATTTGCAGATAAATAGGATGAGTTCAACAAGCAGAAAGAAAATTGAAAAAGGTAACCACATTTTAAAAGTTATAGGGCAACCCCTTTGGGTCCCCTCCCACTGTAGGAGCTTTTCTGTCCTCTCAATAAATTCTGCTTTCTCAAATAAATAAAAAATAAATAAAAAGTCATCATTTGGGATTAGCTATTATCTGAAACTTATCTGTAATCATTTTATATATTTTGTTAATAGGAAGCAAACACTTGGGAATGAAATAAGCAACACAACTCAGAAATCCTATGAGCAAACGTTCAAGAAAATATTTAGTTCAAAATACTCTGCTTTTGTATTTCAATGGGGAAGTGTTCTTGCCAAGGTCTATTCTGTCGCTGTCAGTGACTCAGGCTCACTTGCTGGCCCCCAATTCCACCCCAGAATCTGAGTTTGCCACTCCTAACATGATAGCCTGTACCTTGGGCTCAGTTCTTTCAGGTCTGAAAATTACTGTTTCCCTTCATAGACCTGTTGGTGGAAATTGAAGGAACTATCTCTGTCCACTTTTCAGTTATTAACTAGTGCTTACAGTTTCTGCTTGATTTCTTTTTTCTTTGCTCATGATAAAAGCAAAAAGGCCAATAAAAAATGGCTTAATCAAAAAGCCTAGAATAGGCTAATGGCTCAATTAGGTTACTGTTGTCAGACTTTAATCTTGAAATATGTCAGAAAGTCTGAAGAATTGGTTAACTTGTTACCTGTCCCCTAAACTATTCACAAAATTGCAGTGTTCCATCACAGTTATACATCCTGGGCCTTTCAAAGAGTTCAACTGCAGTAGCAATTGCTGTAAATAACCAAAATTATTTTTTTCTTGTATACAATACAGTCATTGTCTAAATAACATACACGTATCTAGTATGTTCCTTCTTTTTGAGGAGAAATAAACATTTGCAAGACAATTTTGTCCTTTTGGTACTGAATTTGTGGAGATTCAGTACATAGCACATATGCCCATATTTTTACTGCCACTGACAATTTCCAACTAAGACAATTCATAGCACCTCCTAGGTATTTTGTTGTTGTTGTTGTCTTATGTTTTTGTTTTTGAGACAGGGTTTTGTTCTGTCACCCAGGCTGGAGAGAAGTGGCATGATCGTAGCTCACCCCTGGGCTCAAGCAATCCTTCCCACCTTTGCCTCCGGGTGGCTAGGTCTATAGGCACACGTTGCCATATCCAACTAATTTTTGTAATTCTTTGTAGAGACAGAGGTCTCACTAAATTACCCGAAAGGGTCTTGAACTTCTTGCTTTAAGTAATCCTGCTTTGACCTCCAAAAGGACTGGTATTACAGAAGTAAGCCACCACACACAGATCAAAACCTTTTTAATAATCTTTTGGATTCTTTTTTCTACTAAAAATAAATTAATATGCATGTGTATGTAAGGGTACCTGAAAACTATTTGAAATAATATGAAAATGTATGTCTATGAATAACACAATTGACATTAAAAATCAATAGGTTTTCAATATTCAATCAATAACCAGACAGAAAACATAATATAAAAAATAATACCCTTGCTAAGAAAAATAAAAGAATAAAATATAAACATATAGGAAATATACAGAGCTTACATGCCTAATATTTTCAAATTATATTAAGAAATAGTAAAAAAAAAAAAAGGATTTAAAAATATCATAATGCACATTATGTGCTTATACATTATGGAGATAATATTGTAAAGGTGTCATTTCTCCTCTAAATTACTTAATAAAGGAAATGCTATCACAATGAAAATAACAAAAGGATTTCTTTTTTAATTTCATAGAATTATACTAAATAAACATGCAAAGATAGTGAAGAAAATTCTAAAAGTGAAGAGTGAAAGGGATTAGCCCTACTAACTGTTAAGATACCATGTTGCTTCAATATTTAAACATTTTGGTCTTAAGGAGAAACAGAGCGATAAATGGAACAGAACAAAGTTAAGAAATAGAACAAAATACATAATTATGTCAAAGTTGGGTTTCAAATCAATGTGGGAAGACTTTCATTAAAATTAAATTAAAACTATGATAATAAACATAGTCAAACAACACACAAGGAAAAAAATATTTTTACCATGTAAAAAATGATTATTTTCTTAATTTTCAGAGAACTTATCTAAATCAATAGGAAAAAGATTAAAGAAGAAAGGGCAAAGATATACTTGAATATTGTAGTAGAAAAGAAATATAAGTTACAAATTATCAAATAAAATTTGAACCTCAATTTAAACAATGCAAGTCTAGACATTGCTTTACAAATAAGATTAACAAGAATGTAGACATTTAATGATACCTAATGCTGGTGAAGATGTGAAGAGATGGTACTCTTACATACTTGTTGTCAATGCACAAACTGAAGATGTGAGCAAAGGGTACACTTACATATTGGTTGTAGATGTACCAATTGACTCAAGCTTTTGGAAGGGCATTTGGCAATATCTACCCAAATTTTAAAATCACATATTCCTTGACCCAGAAAATTATCTGCTAGGAACTTGCCCAATGGGATTTTGGCAAAATTACAAGATACATGTGCCAGAATCTCTGTGGAATAATGGTTCAAAATATGGTACTACAAACATATAATGGGATATGAAGTCATTTATACAGAATGAAGGAGATGCTAATAAGGATGTAAGGTCTAAAATATATTCTAAAATTACTAAATGGAAGAAAGCAAGAAAATGGTGCGTGTGGTTACTTAGAGAAAAAGATACTGGGGTGTAAAGTGAAAGTGTCTGGAGGGAGATGAGAAAGAGGGGGCTTTCCCCTTTCAGTTTGTATCTTTCTATAGTGCATAAATTTTTCTAATCATATTCAAGCATTTATCTATTTAATATATCAATGTTTTACCTGAGTGATGAAATTTTAGGCCAATATTTACTTTTATATTTTATTTATCTATATTAAAAATAAAGCCCAAATTAGCATTATTGTAATATTATTCAAAATGTTTCTATATTGTCTATAACTCACTCTAAAATACTTCAGTATATACAATGTGAAAGCTGAATTTCAGTTTAATTTTACCTGTTTAATGGGAACAGGTAATTGTCATTTGAAGTATCCTAATCAGGAGTATCTGTTTCAGAGGTGGTTAGTTGGTATTAAAAAACCAAGACCTGCAATCCAGAAGCTGCTACACCAGCCTTTCAAGTGCAGGACCTTTATCTCCAATCAATATCAGAGGCTTCGTTAGACATTAGAAGTGATTTTTCACTGGTGAAATAACTGATGTTCAGAGTATATGCATTGGTTGTACAGTTGTTCTCATCTTTGATTGAATAGCCTAGTAGCTAGGTAAACCAATGCCCTAAAACTTCGGAATAAAGCCCTTGTTATAAGATATTTAAAAAAATTTTGGCTAAATGATAAAGGATGTTTGTCACCTGATTCTAACTATATGTTTAACTGTATTTTACACTAAAATATACATTTATTTCAACTGAAGTTTGCAAGCAAATTTCTGTCAGAGTGACTGAAATGATGCAGTTTACAAAACAGACTTATGAGTGTTTTTCTTTGCAATAAACATAGCTATAAAATCTTTGTATGTATAGTAAATTCAGTCTGAGACTTGCTTTCATTGTAATATATCACCTCAGAGTGAAGTTATGGAGGAGGACACCTATAGCCCTCACCTAACTTGAGTCATTGGAGGTCATTCCACATATCTAGTCCCAAAAGATGAATTATTATGAATGACCAAACTGTCAGTCAGTGTATAACAAATTTATAATAGTAGTCTTGGGGCGGAGGCTATGAGAATAGAGTTTAGAAACAATCTCAACATGGTATCTTCACTTTCAATCATCATACTCAAGTCTCCAGAAATATAGGCATGGAAGAGAAATTTAAGATTTAATAATATCATTGACATGGGTCTTTGTATTTCTTTATTAAATTTACAGAGTTGCACCCCTCTACCCCCCAATCCTGTGTCATTTGAGATCACTATCATATTCCCAGATTCCACTCAGATGAGCCTACTTCTCTGGCATGTTATTAACTTTTCTCTGCAGGTATGAAAGTATAATGCTGGTTTCTCAATATATCGTGCCAAAGGGCTTGTTTAGGCCCTTTGATCATTCTGCTAAAAGCCCTGACAAAATCTGTTGACTGCAAAAAATCTTGAATTAGAAGTTGAACGACTGCAAAAAATCTTGAATTAGAAGTTGAACTAGACTCCTTCGCAATGTAAATTTTGTTTGTTTGTTTGTTTGGGGGGTTTTTTGAGTTGGAGTCTCACTCTGTCACCCAGACTGGAGTGCAGTGGCCACTCCCGGCCACCGCAGCCTCGACCTACTGGGCTCCAGCGATCCTTCCGCCTCAGCCTTCCGAGTAGCTGGAATTACAGGCGCGCGCTACCATGCCCGGCTAATTTTTTTATTTTATTGTAGAGATGAGGCCTCGCCTGCCCAGGCGGGTCTCGAACCCGCAGGCTCTGGCAATCCACTCACCTCAGCCTCCCAAAGGCACGGGATTACAGGCTGAGCCACCAAGCCCGGCTAATTTTCTGTTTTCATTCCAGCTGCCTTCTTTGAGTATTGACAGTGTACCTGCATTATCTGAAATAATAGTTGCATTCTTGGACAAAGTTTATTTTCTCACCAGTTTTACTCTCTGTGTCATGTTTTAATTCTCTGTACAAAAATTTAAATCATCTAATTTTTTGTATCGTGTATTAATCAACTCTTGGAATTTTACCCTATTTAGGTCAGTTTAAAAAGACATTTATGCTTTAAATTTAATAGTTCTTAAGAATAGTTAGCATAAATTTGAACACCCTGCTTTTGCAAATTTAAGTCTTCTGCATACTTGATGGATGGTTTGTCTTGGTATACAACTTTGGCATTATATATTTTAGCTATATTTTCAGTTTCTCAGATTCATATAATCCTTCCCTATGTCCCTTAATGAAACACTAACTCAGAATATTAATCACACATTCTTTAATCCTCAAACAAGACACCACCATCTACATTGTGAATTACCTCTTTGGGAAGAATTATGGAAGACTATTATTCTTTACAGGAAAATTCTACTATATATCTAGACATGAATTGTACACTATGCCCTCATCACTTGATATCTGTGAAAACAAAGTTCTAAATAATAAAAACACAAAATCTGCAAAAGATCTCAGAGATTATCTGGTTCAGTGCCTTTATTTTCAATGTAACTGTGTTTTTCAGAGTTGGTTTAGCAGGTTATTTGAAGTTATCCAACAAGGTAGTGACAAAGTGAAAACCAGAACCCAAATTTCCTGACCTGAGGCCACTTCCCCAAGGCCACACCACTTTCTTCTTCAATTATCTGATTCACTAAGGTTTTTGTTTTTGTTTTTTCTTAAACAGTCTGGAAAAGCCAGTATTTCGGCAGTGGTAAGAATGGTGAAACAGAATTAAATCTATATGGAAACTTCAAATTCCCTTATTTAGAACTAGATAGATATCCTAAAGAACAGCAACATCAATTCTTTGGCACTTTTTAATAACAACAACAACAACAAAATCCTATCTCCTCTATGCTTTCTACAGAATATTCCCAGATTGTTAATGCTGGGGAGTTGGCAGTTTTATCCCTCTCTGATTTCCATAGGGCCATGATATAAAATTGGAAACCCTTAAGATCTTGCTATGATTAAGCTACTCCTGAAGCATCTTTTTCACGTTCCATTCTTTGTGTAATAATTTTGCTCCTAAACCTTTTTTTCAGCCTTGAATTGACAAATGATAAGCAGATAGGTTCATAAGTAGATAAAACTGTAAAGTGGGTTCTTACATCCTGAAGTCCAGATAACTTTTTAATTAGATACATTTAATGCTTTCTGATAATTGGCAAAGAATCTGAATGTTACTGCATCTAAATGAACAACTCCATAGCGTTAGAAACTATGGTCATTATATAGGTTATACCACATAGAAAAAGCAAGGATTTTACATCTACCAAATTATGTACAGAATCTAACATCTGTAAGAGCCACTCAAAATGTGTTTTAAAAGAAAATATCAGGGCAGTAGCAGGAAACTACCAGAGGAGTGGGGGCACACCTCATCAACAAGGGTACCTGCATAACAGACATTTGTATACCTACCTCTGAATTATACCCGACATCTTTAAAATAAAAATTTTTGCCCTGCGCTTTGGCTCAAGCCTGTCATCCCAGCACTCTGAGAGGCCGAGGCAAGGGGATTGCTTGAGCCCGCGGGTTCATAACCAGCCTGGGCAAATGGTGAAACCTTGTCTCCTCAATAAATCAAAAGATTAGCCAGCCGTAGTAGCATATGCCTGTAGTTCTGGCTACTTGGAAGGCTGAGGCGGAAGGATTTCCTGAACCCAGCAGGTTGACGCTGGGATGGCCGTGAGCTGCCACTGCACTCCAACATGGTCGATGGGGTGAGACTCCAACTCAAAAAACAAAAATAAAGAAAATATCAGTTAAGTTACACAATCTTAGAAATGCCTAATACTGCTGGTACAATTTTTAAAATTTAGCGTGGCATTTCTTCTTTGACTGTATGTTTTTTACTGAGCTTTTTAGTACTCTGAAATCTCAAGTTACTTTTGCTATCTAACCTGCATTGTCAATGCAATCTCATTTCTCATTCAGGAGCTATCATTTCTCACTTATGGTGTAGTTCTTTCTTTTTTTCCAAGTACCACAAATAAACATTCAACATTTGCAAACAAAAAGTTCTATCTATGTTTCTGCATGCTTGGGACATGATACCCTTGGAGAAATGGCTATCACAGAGTCATCTTTATAACTGAATTCAGACATGTGGAAATGGAAGAAATCAATTTTAATTTTTTAAATTTCTTTGAGGAATTATCTCTTTGATCAGTTTCTATGAACCTTGTTTTTCTCCTCTATAAAATAAGGATCCTAAAATACAAACTCTAAGGTCTAGTTATAGGAAATTTAAGCATCCACTTCAATGCCTATTTTATAGTAATATAATCAGGTAATAATGTTGCCAAGAAAAATTTGCTAGCAAGCAAATGCACCTCGCCTTTCATGCTACATGCCTAAAACTCAGGTTTGGAATAAATATACATTTCCAAATGATCCATAAATGTCTAATTATGAGATGGTCCACTCTGGTGGCAGGTCTACCAAAGAATTTCTTTAATTTTAAAAACACAACATCTCTGTCGCCCAGACCGGAGTGCAGTGGCCGCTCCCGGCACCGCAGCCTCGACCTGCTGGGCTCCGGTGATCCTTCCGCCTCAGCCTTCTGAGTAGCCGGAACTACAGGCACGCACTACCACGCCCTGCTAATTTTTTTTGATTTATCGTAGAGATGAGGTCTCGCCTGCCCAGGCGGGTCTCGAACCCGCGGGCTCAGGCAATCCACTCTCCTCAGCCTCCCAAAGGCGCGGGATTATAGGCTGAGCCACCGAGCCCGGCAGTCCAATCATCTTACTACAGAATATTCAGCATTTGAAAGATGAAACGAGGTGGACGTTTTTTGAAATTGCAGCTGGCTAAATACATTTAACCCCCGCTTCCCTCCTTTAGATTTTTAGCTATCTTTTGGTATGGCTAAAACATGATAAAAACTGACATTAAATTAGTAGTATGCTATACCATATAATAGAACACTGAGTAAGTAAAACATCATACATTGCTATTATAAAATTATAGAATCGAATTAGAGATTTTTGTGATGTTTATTTTACTTAGCAACACTAGCATCTAGTGATAAGAACTGAACTGGAAACTAAAACTGACCTTGTTTGGCAAGAATAAATACAATAAATGATGACGAAAGATTCCTTACTTTATCTAATGTTTGTATTTCAGTGATGCCTACCTTTGAAAATAATCTTGAGTGGCACATTTGACATTAGCTGAAGCCAGAGTAAGTTTGATGTCACATTTTGAAGTACAATGATTAAGACATTTCACTGTCAGGTTTTCCATTTCTTCAGTCATTCAAGTCTTAAGAATCAGGTTTCTAGATGTGATTTTAAAGCTGTCTTATTTCTGAATATAAATGATTTTAAAGTAGAGAAGAAAAGGAAGCACAGAAAATTTAAGGAAAAAAGTGTTAATTAGTCAGAGTTTTAAATAGCTATTAGTCATAAAAACTAGTAAATAACATCTTGAGTTTAATAATCAAGATTTAAAACTTGGTGTATTCATATGCTCAGGCTGCCACAGCAAAATACCACAAACTGGTGGTTTAAACAATAGAAATTTATATGCTCACAAAGTTTGTGATCAGTGTGCCAGAAAATTCAGTTTCTGGTGAAGCTCTCTTCTTGGCTTGCAGACAACTATCCTCTCTATATAGCCTTTCCTCTGTGCACATGCATAGAAAGAGAAAGAGCTCTGCTATCTCTTTGTTTTCTTGTAAGGACATCAATCATGTTGGATTAGGGTTTCACCTTTATGACCTCATTTAACCTTAATTACCTTCTTAAATGCTCTTCTCCAAATACAATTGCATTGAATGTTAGGACATCCCAAAATAAATTTGGGGCTGGGAAGAACACAATTCAATTTATAACACTTGGCATCTATTGGAATATCACAAAGTACTTGCTTCTCTTCTTTAAGTCAAGCTAGCAATAAAGTTCACTTTTAATTAGCAAGATTGTCTTAGCCATCTACAAATTTTATCCTTTACCCCCAGGAAAATCAATGCAGAAGGATTATAACATTCTAGTCAGCAAATTTGTGTTGAAATAAGAATATGACTACTCCATTTATTTTTATTTTTTATGTTTTATTGATTTATTTTTTATTTTTATTTTTTGAGTTGGAGTCACGCTCTGTTGCCCAGGCTGAAGTGCAGTGGCCTGTTCTCTACTACCACAGGCTCGACCTGCTGGGTTCAGGCGCTCCTTCCACCTTCACCTCTGAGTTGCTGGAATGACAGGTGCATGCCACAACACCCGACTAATTTTTTTATTTATTGTAGAGACGAGGTCTCACCATGTTGCCCAGGCTTGTCTTGAACCCCAGGGTTCAGGCAGTCCTCTCACCTCTGCCTCCCAAAGTGCTGGGATTACAGATGTAAGTACTCCATTTTTTAAATAAACTCAGTTCCCTCTACTGGAACCATACCTCCCATACTTGGTTTATCAGAAAGAGAGAGGCCAAGAAGGAGGCTTATATAGAAAAAATTATTCGTGTAACAACAGTAGCTGTATTGGAATAACAGAATAGCTAGTATCAGAAGAAACCTCTTGCAGACATTAATTACATACTCTGGAAAAAAATACAAACATGCACACAACTATTTAAAGGCATTATGGAGTGAGCAAAAGCAGGTGGAAACTTAAGAGAAATTCATTCTTTGAAAGAAGAAAACTATTCCCACTGAAATTCATACTTATACATATTTTTCCCTGATACTTTTAACTTCTCTAGCAATTAGAACACAAATAGAAAGTCACAGTCTTTTTAAGTATCAAGGTCAATTTGGGGATGCCAATCACTGGAAATGTAGGAAGTATGTCCAGAAAGAGGAGAGTCATATGGGCCCATTTCCTAAAATCTTGATATAGACTACCTTCAAACCCTTGGATAACCCCCAAAGAACACATATCTAGAGCAGATTCCAAGGCAACCAGGGAAACACAACTGAAGAAAACTTTAAAAAGCTGAGCAGGAAATCCAGCTGTTGACTACCTCAGGGAAAATGGAGTTTGAAGTTGAACTTCTTTCCAGTTGAAGGGATTTGATAAATACCTCAAGTTTTTCATTGAAATATTGGAGCAATCATAATTATTGATTAAAAATAAAAGATAACTTTCCAAAATGAAATCATATGTCCTGAGACTAAGGGCAAAACTATACCCTAACATCATGAACAAAACCTTCCCTAAGAAAGTATAAAGATCAAGCTTTGAAGTTCAAGGTGATCAACCAGTAACTTAACTGCCTGGTCTCACAAAAATCAATACTCCACAGAGAAAAATTTAAAAATCTAGAGCTCTACCATGCATCATCCACAGTGTGCAATCAAAAAACACTAGACATGCCAAAAAACAAAAGAGTTGAACCCCTAATCAAAAGAGAAAAGAATCAATAGAAAAAGATCTCCAGCGAGTGAACAGATGGGTAAATCTCAGCAGAGAAATAAAGTTATATAAAAGAACCAGATGCAAATTTTATTACTTCATTACTCATCAGGGAAATGCAAATTACAGACACAATGAAGTACCATTTCACACCTTGAGAACAGCTACATTTTAAAAGGTGACAACATCAAATGTTGGCAAGGATGTAGAGCAACTCCAACTTTCAAACATTGCCAGGAGGAGTATAAAATGATAAAACCACTGTAGAAAAAAAATAACACTTTCTTATTAAGTCAAATAAATACCTATCCTAGGAAATTTCACCATTTCTATTCCTAGGTATTTAATCAAGAGAAATAAAGACATACATCCACATAAATGTAGCAAACAAATGTTAATAACAGAAACAACTCAGATGTTAATCAACAGATGACTAAATAAACTAATTATGATCTATTTATACAATGGAATACTACTCAGCAATAGAAAAAAGCACTATTGTGCAACAACATGAATGAATATGAAACACATTGTTTTAAAGAAACCAGACACAAAGGAGCACATACCGTGACAATTCTTTTGTAAAAAGCTCAAGAACAGGCAAATTATTTCTACAGTGATATAATCAGAACATTGATTGCATAAGGGGAGCAGAGATGGACTGCAAGGGGACAGTGTAACTTCTTGGAATGAAAAAAATGTTCCATGTCTGTTTAAATTGATATTTATATGCTGGATTCATCTATTGTAACTCACCAAATTGCATGTATATTTTATCTCAATAAAAAATTGTATCAGAAAGCATCACTTATAAAATTAAAATTCCTCAAGACCATTAAAGAGTGTGAACCCAGTGCATGTAATTATTCTCTGTGAAAAGTCATTGCTGTATATAGTTCTCCATGCAAGCAAATGTGAATACTAGATATAGAAAGCTATGAGAATTCAAAAAAAGAAAAAGGAACAAGAAATTTTCCAACCTTGCAAAATAGTGCTTTCTCGGGAAGAGGGAAACTACAAAGATATTTTCTGTTCCTTGTTAAAATTCTTTTTGCCTTCACAATTTACATTACAAATGGGAGAGAATTCAAACTGGTCCACTTTTTTGGAATAGATTCTGTGCCTAGCTAAGCAGAATAAGTCATTATCACATAGCATTTTATATTGCATATTCATTTTATTCTAAAATCTTATAAGTTAGAAAGCAAACCGTGGCATATTGAAAGCTAACTCACATACTGATTTTTTTTTTTAAGTTGTGACTAGGTGCATAGTTAAAAGAAAAGCAATAGGGGAGTGTGTCATTCTAAAGCAGCTGTTCTCAACACTAATGGTACATTAGAATCACCTGGACAGATCTTAAAATACTATATACCCAGGTTTGAGCCCCATTAATTAAAGCAAAATCTTTGAAATATTACTCTTAATAAATATAAAATTCATAAGGAATTTTTGTCTATTTTGTTTGTTATTATGTTGCCAGAACATAGAACAGTTCCTGGCACATAGTGGGCTCAATGAATATCTGATGAATAAGGGATAAAACGATTATTTAAAGCCAAGGAATCATTTTGGTCTTATACATAATGGCAGAATTCCTCTAGATAGTGTAAAATGCAGCAGTATCAAGCAACTATTTTATAAAAATGTTTGATGATTTGTATTCATTTTAGCTGACAATTGCTAAGCTTTTATTGACAATTTTCTATGGGTCAGGTATTGTGCTCAGAGTGAGGTTTACAAATGTGAATAAGACTTGTACTTGAGAAACCTATTGTGATTAGTAGAAAAAAGAAAGCCTAGGACACAAATACTCATCCATGTATTCATTAATTCAGCGATTATTTATTAAGACCTTGCTATGTGCCATGCACCTATGTGCCAGGATATATGTCAAGAAAAGAGCAAGATAATACCTGTCCTCAAGAGTTTACTGCCCAGTGAAAGAGAAAGATAATAAACAAGGAAACAAATAATTATAAGTTGCAATAAATTTTATGAAGGAAATGATTACAATGTTGTTATGTAGAATTTTGGTCAGGTGGAGGGCTCTATTTTATATTGGATGATCAGAAAATACCTCTCTAGGGAGGAAACATTTATGCTGAGAATTTAACAATGAAAAGAAGCCCACAAGGTGCTAAGGGGAGAGAGTTTCTAGCAAAGGAAATAAAATATTCAAAATACTTGAGGTGGAAAAGAACTTGGCATATTCAAGGACCTGAAAGAGCCCAACAGCTGGAGCACCTATGAAAAGTAAAACAAGTTGAAAGAGGAACAATAGGTGGGGTTATAAAATTCACAGCCTGGTAGGCCATGGTAGAGTTTGAATTTATTTGAATTATTTTAGTTTAGTTTAGTTGGAGTCTCATTCTGTTGCCCAGGCTGGAGTGCAGTGGCATGCTCATGGCCACCATAGTCTCGACCTGCTGGGTTCAGACGATCCTTCCACTTCAGACTTCCAAGTAGCTGGAACCACAGGCATGCGCCACCACCCATGGCTAATTTTTTTAATTTATTTATTGTAGAGACAAGGTCTCACCAAGTTGCCCAGGCTGGTCTTGAAACCATGGGCTCAGGCATCCTCTCACTTTCACCTTCCAAAGTGTTGGGACTATAGGCGTGAGACACTGCACCCAGCTACATTTTATTAAGTATATATGAATCTATTAGAGAGTTTTAGACAAAGAAATAGCATGATACAATTTGTATATTTAAAAGACTATTTCTTTTTACAAATGTAGAGTAGACTCAAGGATAGACGAACGTGGAGGCTAGGAAACTAGTGGGGAAACCTTTGCATAAGTCCAGGTAAAAGATGGTAGAGGCAGCACATTAGCACAGTTACAGTGGCCATGGGGAAAACTGAGCAGTTCTGAATATATTTGGAAATAATTGTTAGGACTTGGTGAGGAGTCGAACGTGGATGAAGGAGAGGGAGGAATTAACAATGATCCCCAGGGTTCTGGCTTACAAGAATAGAAGAACCAAGCCGGGCTCGGTGGCTCAGCCTGTAATCCCGCGCCTTTGGGAGGCTGAGGTGAGTGGATTTCCTGAGCCCGCGGGTTCGAGACCCGCCTGGGCAGCGAGACCTCATCTCTACAATAAATCAAAAAATCATCCGGGCGTGGCAGCGCATGCCTGTAATTCTGGCTACTCGGAAGGCTGAGATGGAAGGATCACCAGAGCCCAGCAGGTCGAGGCTGCAGTGACCAGGAGCGGCCACTGCACTCCAGTCTGGGTGACAGAGTGAGACTCCAACTCAAAAAAAAAAAAAAAAGAATAGAAGAACCAAGGAAATATCTATGTAGATTAGAAAAACAATAGGTAAATTCCAACATTAAAAGTTTAGATTCCAACATTAAAAGGAACCAAGGAGGATGTGTAGGAGTGACCAGAAAAGGGGAAGAAAACTCTACAGCATAGGAATCTCAAGATCTACAAATCTCCCTTAAAAAAGGAGAGTACTTCAAGATAGAAAAAGTAATCAAACATATTCAATGGTGATAAGCAGCTAAGATAAGGGCAGAAAAGTATCCACTGGATACGGCAAAATGAAGGTTACTGGTGATCTTGACTAAAAAGTAGAGTGATTGAATAGAATTCATTAGAGCAATTGAAATCAAATTCAGACAGGACAGGGCTGAAGAGTAAATGAAGTAAGGCAGTTGAAGAAGCAGAAATAGACAACTCCATCAAGTTTAGTTTTGAAGAGAAGCAGAAAAAAATGAAATGAAAGCTAGAGGAAATTATTAGATCAAGAAAAGAAACTAGAGCATATTTGTACATTGATGGGGATACTCTAGTAGAGACAAAGAGATTGATGATTCAGGGAAAGAGGGAGTGTTAGTAAAGAAGTCTGAGAGAGGAAAATGGTACATAAGGACATACGCAAGAGAATGATAGTCAATGAAGTCTAAGCTAGAGAGGGAGGGGAAAGTCAGTGCAATGAAAGCTAAACAAAGTTATGACTAAAGAAACTTAGAAAAAACAATGAATAATTGAGCTTCTGAGAAAGAAGCATTCTTGGGAAAGGAAGAGGATTACCCCATAGAAATCTAATGTTGAAAGAATGTTGTGTTGACTTTTGAGTCCATAATAGAGAGTGGAGGCAGTGAAAAGAAAAGAAACTTCAAGCCTGAAAGCTTGTTTGTGAAAGAGAGTGCATGCTCTACCAAATGTTTTGAACTTAATTTATTGACAATTATAATTATTCAGACTCTTTGAGTTGCAAATAACAGAAATCTACTTGTGTGAAATTAACAACATAAACAATAAATAAACAAATTTAAGGGGCTTGATTAATAAAAGGGTACAGGTATCTTTTAAAATTCAAGAGTAGAAATGTGGTAAGAGCCTGGGAAGGGGCAACAATATTGCCAGTACTTTGTCATTAATTTCCCTTTTTTCCCCCAGTCTGTTTCCCTCTTCTCTATTCCACATATTAAAATATGTTGACTCAATAATCCATAGGTATTTTTTTTTATAGATGGGAGAATGATTCAGTTCAGGTGTCTATTCCTGTTTTGATCAACTATAACTGAATAGTGGGGAGTCATTTGGAATAAAGATGGCCTCTGGAGGCTAAATGCCTGTTGTCAGTAGGTTAGAAACTAAGCAGGCAGTTCTAAAACCATGAAGACATAGGAAGATTTTTTTTTTTAAAGCATGACATGGAAATAACATGCTCAAATCCATCATTTAAAAAAGATAACTCCAGCAGCAATATGTATAACAAATTCCAATAGAAATTAACCAGATTCAGAGAGGCAAGTCCAATCAGGAAACCACTAAGAAAAATTCCAAGCAAAAAATAATAAGAATCTGTATTGGGATAGTAATAGTAGCAATGGGAAGGCACGGACAGATACCAGGTAGATATCAGAGATTGAATAGATCATATTTGAATATAAGTAGTGAGGAAAGGTGTTAGAAAAAAGATTGCTTCAAGATTCCAATAGGATAGATAGGATTCTAATAACTGAAACATGGAAAGGAAGAAAAGAAAATAGAAGATTTGACAGGGAAACCTCAAGCCTGAAGAGTTATGGTACATCCAACGTCAGATCCAAAGCTTAAGAAAGTTGAGGCATCAGTATTTGAAAGATTTAGGATTTTATGAGATCATTCAGAAAGATCTTGTAGCATGAGACAAGAGAGTAACTTGCTCAGAAAATTCTAGCAGAAGAGATGGGACTAAAAGAAAGATAAAGAGCAGAGACATATGGGAAGAATAAAAGATAGCTGTGTCTTGGAAACCAAGAAGAAATTTTAAGAGGAAGGAAATTATCAAAAAAGTCAAATTGTGTAGGGAAGAAAAGCAGGATGAAAGCTGAAAAGAGGCTACTGCATTTGACAATCACATCATTGCTGACCTTTCTCAGAGCAATTTCAGTAGAGTGGTGGGGGTGGAAGCCAGATTGCAGTGGGTTGAGAAAAGACTGAGAAAAGAGGAAATGGAAGTAGTGCCTATGACCTTATCTTCCCAAAAGTGGTGCATAAACTAGAGTATATATTGCTATATAATGGCTTATTCTATTAAAACCTACTTTAAACCAGATGATTGCCAAAGTTCCAACTGAACCATGGACTCCTGACTCCCAAACTTTTAGAGGTCATTTTACTTTAGGTAAATCAATTTTGCAGCTTTTTGTAGTGGTAGTTTCAATAGTATTATATCTCATCTTTATTTTCACTGGTTTTCATGGAATTGTCTTTAATCCTTTCTACCATCTTAGCTCTCAGACACATAACCTTTTTGCCAATCTCATTAAAGCTTGTGCTCATTTTCTCAAGTTTTCTATCAATCGAAGTAATTGCTTCCTACACAAAACCCAGTCTCCTATTAACTGGCTCATTACCTTGAGTTAAAAGTTCAGAAACTTCTTCAAACTGAAATCACTGCAGTGTCCTGAAAAGAAACTACTTTTGAAGATGCTGATACACGTATAAGACAAAACATTTTTTGGATTTGATTCACTGATTTACAGAACTTACCTATTCTTTGTAAAGTTCCTATTGTACGAGTTTTCCTTCTTCACTCTAACAGTACATTTATTACTCTGCAAGTCATAATAGTGAACGAATACAGTGTAGGGGACAAAATTAGTTAATGTGTTGATCACAGCTTTAACTATGTTGATAGAACTAATGTAGTTCAGAAAAGAAATACTATTAAAGTGCCTCTAGTTCTCTCTCCAGCTTGACAATTAGGTTAATAAACATTTCTACTCATTATTTCCATGCTAACTAGTTTTATCTTTCTATTTCCTAGGCTTACCTCACTGATGTGGAACATCCTAAAAAGCTTTTGCTTCTTTAAATTAGTGAAAAAGACCAAGAGATATGAAGTTTAAAAAGAAAAAGCTTTTTTAATGCTGTAAAATAAATGAACTGAACACATTATACCTAATGAGTAATTTAAATTCTTCTTTGGTAGTTCAGGTAAACATCTTTTCAAAAGATTTCTTCAAGTGTCTTTATAAGTTCAGGATATGCATCATCTCAAGAAGAATGACTCAAGATATGTTAGACTAATTTGGCCTGAAAGAGGTCTGGAAGTGTGCCCTTTTGTGCTCTGTGGGAAGTTAGCCACTATGTAAAAAGTCTAACTACTCTGGGTCTACCATTCTGTGTGAGAAGTCCATTCTATCCATGTGGAGGAGTCATGTGGAGAACTGTGGCCACCGGGCCTGAACTTTGAAACAGACTACATCAACATGTCAGCGGGGTGAGTGAAGCTGTCTTGGAAGTGGATCCTCCAAGAGTAGTTGAGCCTTCCAGTTTGATTCCTGATAAAATGTCAGCACTTTAAGCAAATACATTATTGATACTATTTTAAATCAGTGTATTTTGGGATGAATTAACTGACATTTTTCTTGGTTAAAATTAGATTTAGGTTGTGAGATAGCAAAATTTATCTGCGAGGTCCTCTTGCTTTATTATTGCTCACTTTCCTAACTTTAAGTATTTTCTTCCACTTACTCTAAGGGTTTATAATCCTTAAAGGTCACCTCATATGATGACTGTCTAATCAATTTGTTATTTTAAGTTCAAAGTGTCTTTTCTAATGTTATTTATCTTTTAACAAAGGAAGACAGGACTATCTTCAAGATCCTATCTTAAAAGAAGAGAGGTGGGTAGGAGCTTGTAATAAAATAGAAAAGAAAATGTGTAAAATCACCATGTAGGAACCCAAAACATCCAGTTGAAGGCATATTGCTTCAGGTTAGCTGGTTCTTTTTTTTTTTTTTTTTTTGCTTGATTTCTCTTAGAAATACCAAGTCAATTATGGTAGGCTTATTTCTAATTGAGAAAAGTTAATTACTAACTACTGTTTTATAAATCTTATATGCCAAATTATTATCAGCTAAAATCAACTTAGCATATAATTATTTTTAAACAACTAACAAACAAAAGGCTTTCCCCATCTGATGCTTTTCCTTAAAAAAGTGTAATATGGACTACAGAGTAAAACAAACAAAAAATATACTACATTTTTCTTCAACTAGTCTACCACTACTTCTCTTTAATTGGTTTCAATGGGAAATTTTCTTCAAAAGATATATTCTTCTAAAACTAGGAGGCACACATTTTCATTCAACACAAAACTCTTACTAATATTCTTAGTCCCTACCACTATCAACTATGGGGAATTCTACCAGGTTAATAATGTAAAACTTTGTCCATCGTTTTCTATTTTAAAGTCATGGGCATTGGTAAGAGACTGATATTGAGGAATTATTTTATGCCTCTCTCTTTCATTTTTACTTATCTTCTCAGTTAACAGAGAGCTGAGCCCTGGCTATTTTCATGCTAAACTGATTGATTACTTGGTTGATTTAGGTAGCCAAATGATTACTAATCTTTATCAAATTTCTACTTACAATATTTTATAAATAGTAAACAAATAAGAATTTCACCGGTGTGCATTATCTTACTAGTAACTATACACTCTACAAAAAATGTGATGTTTGTTTTATTTTGTTTTTTGTTTTTTTTTGTCACTGATGCTGCAATGCCTAACTGAATGTCTGGTATATACGTGCTGAGTATATTATTTTTAATAGCTTTACTGAGGTATAATAATATAGATTAAAATGTACATATTTAAAGACTATAGTTGATACATTTTGACAGACTTGTAAAACTCTCACCAAAATCCAGGTAATAAACATATTTAATATCCCCCAAATTTCCTCATGCACCCTTTGTAATCCCTTCTTGCACAACCACTGATTTTTGTAATTCCTTCTTGTATAACCACTGATCACTAGATTACTCTGCACTTTTTATTATCTTATATAAGTAAAATCAAACTGTATGTATTTTTTCCTGTCTTGCTTCTTTCACTCAGCAAAATTATTTTGAGATTCGTTTGTGATGTGTGAAACAATAGTTTACTCTTTTTTTATTCTTTTTACTGACCAGTATTCTATTGTATGGCTATACTAAAGTTTATTTATCCATTGACCTGTTGATGGGCATTTGAGTCTTTCCCATATGGAGCTTTTGTAGATTAAGCTGCCGTGAATATTGGTGTATAAGTCTTTGTATAAACATGCTTTCATTTTCTTCAGAGTGGGATGCTGTATTATATGGTAGGTATATTGACTTTTTTAAAGACTGCCAACTATTTTCTAAAGTGGTTGTACTATTTAACACTTTCACCTGCATTATATGAGTACTCCCCTTCCTCTCTACTCTAGCCACTACTAGGTGTAACCAGTTTTCTAAATTTTAGTCATTATGATAGGCATATAGTTGTATCTTACTGTGCTTTTGCTTTTCTGTAGTGTTTAATGGTGTTGAACACTTTTTCATTCACCTTCTGCCGTCTGTGCATCATCTTCAGTGAAGTAAGTGTCTTCATGTCTTTTTTCTCACTTGGTATGAGAAGTGAGTTTTTGTTTTCTTATTCTGGATACAAGTCCTATATGAGACATATGATTTCAAATATTTTCTCCCAGTAAGGGGTTTATCTTTTCACAACTTTGACAGTGTTTTCCAAAGAGTAGAAGTTTAATTTTGCTGAAGTCCAAGTTCAATTTTTTCTTTTACGGATTGTATATTGTGTCACGTATAAAAAATATTGTCTGACCCCAAGATCATAAAGATTTTCTTCTAGAAGTTTTATAGTTTTAGGTTTTATAGTTAGGTCTGTGATCCATTTTGAGTTAATTTGTGTATATGACATGAGGCAAGAAATGAAGTGGGGTTTTCTTTTTTACATATGAATGTCCAGTTGTTCAAGCATTATTCATGGAAAAGAACTTTCTTTCTCCACTGAATGTTTTTTGCACCTTTGTGAGAAAATTAGTTATTTAGACATGTGTGGGTCTATTTCTGCACTTTCTCTTCTGTTCCATTAATTTACTCATTTATCTTTATGCCAATAGCATAAAGATAAATTGATTAACTTTGGCTATATACTAAATCTCGAAATTTTTAACTTTGCTCTACTTTATAAAAATTGTTTTTAATTTTTTTTTAGTTTCTTTGTATTTCATATGAACCACAGAATCAGTTTGTTAATGTCTACAAAACTCTTGCTAAGATTTTTTTATTTTTTGAGTCTCACTCTGTTGCCCAGGCTGGAGTGCAGTGGCATGCTCATGGTCACCACAACTTGAACTGCTAGGCTCAGGCAATCCTTCCGCCTCAGCCTTCCAAGTAGCTGGAACTATAGGTGCGTGCTACCATGAGCGGTTAATTTTTTTATTTATTGTAGAGATAAAGTCTCACCAAGTTGCCCAGGCTGGTCCTCGGCCTCCCAAAATGCTGGGATTATAAGCTTGAGCCATCTTGCTAAGATTTTGATTGAGACTTTCTTGAATCTTTACATCAATTTGGGGAAATTGACATTTTAACAATATTGAGTTTTCTAACCAATGACTCAATACATTTTTATTGAATAAAAAAAGAATTTTTGGAATAAAGAATTTTCAGAAGCTCTAGCCAAGTTAGAAAATCATGTTTATTAGAATATCATGGCAGTAAATTTTGATATGGCTTTTCATAAAACATCCTAATTATCTTACAAAAAATTTTGGGGAGCGATAACAGCTGACCTAAGAAACTGTATGGTGATTACTTCATACTTTACCCTCTAAAATCTTGTCATTTCAGAGTTAATATGAGATTTTCAGAGTATGTTTTACCTTTAGAAAAAGAAAAAATAGTGAGTCACTGACAAATTATTATAACTAAAAGGAAACTGATGTACATTTAATGAGAAAAAGTTTGTCTCCTGCAACCAGAAAAATTTCACTTTTTCAGGCCCCTAAGAAACAAATAATACTTATCTTTTAAAATCACTTCTGTATTCAACCTCACTAATCATCAAGGAGATGCAAATCAAAACCACACTGAGATACCACCTAATTCCAGTCAGAATGGCAATTATCAATAA